>NC_044314.2:89278937-89536437 GCF_007474595.2 Lynx canadensis
CTTTCTTTCTTTCTTCCTCTCTCTCTCTCTCTCTCTCTTCCTCCCTCCCTTTCTTTCTTTCTTTCTTTCTTTCTCCCGCCCTCTCTCTCTCCCTTTCTTTCTTTCTTTCTTTCTTTCTTTCTTCCTCCCTCCCTCCCTCCCTCCCTTTCTTTCTTTCTCTCTGGCACTGCAAGATGCTCCATTATCATCTTGTATGTCTCAGGTCCCAGTCCTAGAATCAGCTTTTCTCCAAAGATCCCTGGTTCTTTTCACTGAAAAATGGTATTAAAAACCAAGATCTAGGGGCACCTGGGTGGCTCGGTCAGTTAAGCATCTAACTTCAGCTCAGGTCATGATCTCGCAGTTCCTGAGTTTGAGCCCCCCCACCCCCCATGGGGCTCTGAGCTGACAGGTCAGAGCCTGGAACCTGCTTCGGATTCTGTGTCTCCCTTTGCCCCTCCCCTCCCCCACTCATGCTCTGTCTCTCTGTCTCAAAAAAAAAAAAAAAAACCACAACATTAAAAAAAATTTTTTTTAAATAAATAAACGTTAACACCCCCCCCCCCCCCATTGCAGCCTAGATGTTTGGGTTGTGTATTGCTACAGGGTGTTACTCCTTTCAGCTCTTTGAACTGGCAGGGGAAGGAGACACATGTATGCATTCTAACCCGCGATAAGCACGTGTGTTGATACATGCGTCTACATGTAGCCGTCTGTTTCTACGTAAAGGTAACATCAATTCATACTGTCTCCAATTCCGATTCATTATGCCATGGATTATGCTGGCCTTCTCCCCCTGCCGTGCCAGGAGTCAGAAATCTGGTTCCCACCGTCCGCCATCTGTTTACTGAATTGTTCAGTTCTCCATGGGTGCTATTTTAAAAACAACTTTTTGAAGTAAATTTAGACTCACATAAAAATTGCAAACAAAGTGCCGAGAGTTCCTGCATACCCTCCGCCCGGTGATAACACCTTACGTAACCACAGTGCAATTATTAGAACCAAGAAACGAGCACTGCTGCCCTTAACTATCGACTTCCCTACAGACCTTACTTGGGCTTCACCCGGATGTACGTGCACCTTTTTCTTTGCAAGTACTTCTGGGAAACTTTGTCACAGGCAAAGATCGTACGGCCACTGTCACAATCAAGAAACAGAAATATTCCATCACCCACGGAGATTCCCTTGTGTCAGCTCTGTGGGGAATCCCCTTTCCAATCCCGAGTCCTGCGCTCCAGTAATGTGGTCATTTGAGCCACACAGCAAGTAACCTTCCTGGATGAGCTCTATTCTCCTCCCCTCACACAACGCTCTTATGCCCCATCCGGATTATTTTGTGTATCCGTGGGTCATCCCTTTTGATCGCTGAAAGGTATTGCCTTTCACCCTTTGAAGGACATTCGGATCGTTTCTGGCTTGTAGTCATCACAACGAAAGCCTCTACGAACATTTGGGTGCGGGTTTCTGCGTGAACACAAGTTTTCTTTTCCGTAGGATAAATACCCAGGAGTGGGATTGTTGGGGTACAGATTTGCTGAGTGAGACACACGGTGGTGAAGGAACGTGCCTGAGCTCACTCGGTCTGCGGGTAGACCCAAGATTTGGGCTTGAGAAGTCGAACTACAGGGGCACCCGGGTGGTTCGGTCTGTTCAGCATCCGACTCTGGCTCGGGTCATGATCTCACGGTTCATGGGTTCGAGCCCCGCGTCGGGCTCTGTGCTGACGGCTCGGAGCGTGGAACCTGCTTCGGATGCTGTGTCTCCCTCTTTCTGTGCCCCTCCCCCGCTCACACTCTGTCTCTCTCTCTCAAAAATAAATAAATATTAAAAAAAAAAAAAAGGAAGTCTGACTCCAGATCCCCTGTGTCTTGGGCCACCCGAGGCTGTTCTGTAAAGGCCAGAATCACGGTCAAATGAACGCCTACGTTCAACTGAACATTTGTCATTTCCTGACTCTGGGTGACACTCGCCCTAAACCGTCTCTCGTACTCACAGCACCCCTGTGTGCAGGGGCGGCGGGGCGGGGGGGGGGTCCTGCCATGATAAGTTTATCGATGAGTAACTTTATTTGTCGACAAGTAACTGAGGTGTCAGGAGGTTAAGGAGTTTTCCTAGCATCAGACCGATGGCCAGTGGTAACGGGTCAGACCCAGAACCAGGGCAATGGCCTTCTTTAGACTGAAGGGGATCTGGCTTTGTCCTTGGCCATGCAGTGGTCACCACACGCATAAAGACAGCCAGTCCTGGTTCCGTGACGAGACCAGGGGCCATGAAGCTTCTAGAACAGTGCATCCCTCCAGGAAGCAGGCAGGCCAGCTCACTCCTACTGGTGGCACATGGGAACACGGTGGGTCCATGCCAGCCTTGTTGCTCTTTGGCCTTTTTGGGGACAGTTTACTAGCACGCTGACAATTCCATTTCATGTATTTCCGTGAGAACTTTGGGCCGTGAAGTGACTCATGAACATCCAGGACTGGGAGCTGTTTATTCTGACCAGATGATGGATGTGTCTGGAGCCTCCGCGATATGCTTCTTCGGTCCGGACCCCAGAAGTCATCTCTGGCTCTCGGGAGCGATAAGGAAAGGGACGGGAAGGGCATCGGGTGTGTCTGTCCAGGGTCTGCAAGGAGACCGCAGAGCAGGACTCAGATGAGGAGGTTCTCGAGACCCGGGTACAAACACCCCAGCTGTGCTTAGACCGTTGTTGCCGAAGGAAGCCCGAATCCTTTCCGAGCCCTCCTCGGGTCAGACCCGCCCTGGATCTCTGCCCCCGGTGTGACTGCCGCGTGAATGTGGATTCCGATCGTCTCTCAGGGGCTATTTACACGTTTATGCTCAACTCTGTGTATGCGTTGAAAGCTCCAGGTTTCCCCGGACTGAACATTTCCTTTTTTTGTTTTTTTTTACTCCAATCACAGCAGGTGGAGCTGGATTTCTAGGCAGGAAGCTTTTCTTCTAGGTACAAATCCCGCTCCTTTGACCCCTCGCCGGGTGTCGGCGTTTAATTGCAGTACTGGCGTCCCACAGAGGGGACGACGTTGATCCCCGGGGACGAGGAGGCGAAGGGAAAGGGCCCGCGGATGCCACACCACGGGCCCGTGTTGCTGACGCCAACCGTGGCCCGGGCCCTGCTCTTCACTCAGGAAGAGGCTCCCGAGGCTGCGGTTCAAGGGCTGAGATCCGTCTTCCGACTCAGAGTCGGCCGTGTGCCTGCCGTCATCACTCACGTGGGGAGCAGGTGGCCCGCCCTTCCGGATTCTGAGGCCAGAGCTCCGGTGACCAGCGGCTCTGCCCTCTTGGGCAAGAACGCCCCAACTCAGGCCTCAGCCGGAGGGACACGTTTACGAGACGAGCCCACCAGGCTTTTCCAGCAACTTCCCCTCCCCACGCCGCCATGTAGTGCAAGCCCATTCCTGCCTCAAAAGCCTCATGGCCTCCTCCTGCGTAGAAAGCCTGCCCAGAAACCCCTCGCCCCACTGCCTCTCTCTCCATTCAGGTCATGGATCTCAGTCATGGCACCGAGAAAAAGGCTGATTTTTCCAGAAGGTCTGTTTCCACCTGGAGGTCAACCGCAGGAAAATGCTGTCCCACGGGAGCCAATACGTTCCCCCAAGAGCTCCACACAGAGTTACCTTTCCCTTCTTCTTGTAGAATGTTGTTGGCCGGGCACCTGTGGGGCTCAGTCGGTTAAGGGGCCGACTCTTGATGGCTCAGGTCATGATCTCACGGTTCGTGGGTTCGAGCCTCGCATCTGCGCTGACAGCACAGAGCCTGCTTGGGATCCTCTCTCTCTCTCTCTCTCTCTCTCTCAAAAAATTAAATATTAAAAAAAAACCTTTAGGGGCGCCTGGGTGGCGCAGTCGGTTAAGCGTCCGACTTCAGCCAGGTCACGATCTCGCGGTCCGTGAGTTCGAGCCCCGCGTCGGGCTCTGGGCTGATGGCTCAGAGCCTGGAGCCTGTTTCCGATTCTGTGTCTCCCTCTCTCTCTGCCCCTCCCCCGTTCATGCTCTGTCTCTCTCTGTCCCAAAAAAATAAATAAACGTTGAAAAAAAAAATTAAAAAAAAAAAAAAACCTTTAGAAAGGATGTTGTTGGGCATTTCTTAAAAGGGGAGGAGGGTACACTGGGGGAGAGTTTGTGTCTGCTTATTGGGTGTTATGTGCTGAACTGACCTAGGAAGGCAAAACAGAGATATTTGGGTTTTCACCACTTGGACCGAGGCTGGAGTCTCAAAATATCACTCTCCAGCCGACATTGTGTTTTAGGTAAAAGTTCACGTGGTGTCCAGTGGGCACCCGGTGCTCGTAAGTGATAATGGTGGTGGGGAATCTACCTTCTCTCGCAGCCCTGGAACACGGCTTCGGGCTCATTTCTCTGGGACCTAGGCTCTCTGCAGCTGGACCTTGGCCCCCTCCCCATCCAGCAGGGCGGCAGTGAGGAGGGGGGTGACAAGGCCCGTCTGGAAGAAGAGCTGACATTACGTGTGCTCTCGAGGTGCCCCACGAACCTTTTAAAGGGCCCCCGTGCATGGTCTTGTGAAATCTTTACGTGGTCCCTACAAACGGCATCGACGGAGAAGTCCTGGTCTGCGTGTGGATTCTTGGCCCCCGGGGCTCAAGGCCGAGTCATCAACTCAACTTCTGGGTCTGGCTTTGTCCTCTCGACCTCCCAGGGTCTTCGTGGACACGACACGTCTCTCTGTTGGCCTTCTGTCGGGCGGCCTGCCACTCACAGCAGACACCGTTTCTCTGCCCCTACTGTCTGTTGGAGAATAATTTTTTGAAGTTTATTTGTTTATTTTTGAGAGAGAGAGAGCGAGCACAAGCGGGGGAGGGGCAGAGAGAGAGGCAGAGAGAGAATCCCAAGCAGGCTTTGCACTGCAAGCATACGGCCCAATGCGGGGCTTGAACTCATGAACTGTGAGATCATGCCCTGAGCCGAAGTCAGACACTCAACCCCCTGAGCCACTCAGGCTCCCCGAGTTGGAGAATAATTTACCCACTGCTCCTCTGAGTCTCTGGGCCATGGTGGAAGTCTTTAATATTTCCCCTGGTCTGTCTTTCGAGACACACCGAGCAGCCAGGCCACTCTGGAATCTCGTCCTTCCCTGGAGCGAGGGATCGAGGCGGACCCCACAGCCCAGCCTGAGGTCTGGTGACCCGTAACGTCCCATGCTCCTCAGAGATCGCTAATGTGTGTGTCTGCTTCCCCAAGTTCCGGAATCCCTGATCAGAGGTTTGGTTTCATTTTGTTTTGTTTTCTTGGTGGCATAAGGAGGGAGGGGTAAAGGGTTTGTTTTGACCCAGTACGCATTCTTCCAAATTTCCTTCATTATCTTCTTTACGTCTCCCATGGAGAGTTTAGACTTTTTATTTATTAAAAAATTTTTAATGTCTATTTATTTTTCAGACAGAGACAGAGAGCAAGCTGGGGAGGGGCAGAGAGAGAGGGAGACACAGAATCCGAAGCAGGCTCCAGGCCCTGAGCTGTCAGCACAGAGCCCGACGCGGGGCTCGAACCCACGAACCGCGAGATCGTGACTTGAGCCGAAGTTGGACGCTTAACCGACTGAGCCACCCAGGTGCCCCAAGTTTAGACTTTTTAAGTGCAAAAGGCGGGAGAACACTTTTGTAAGTGTATGTCCCACTTACCCTGAAGCAACGCACATAGAATGTTCTAGCTCTTTCCTAAGTGTAAGGAGGAGCCACGGGACAAGCTTAACACGTGGGTTCATATTTCAAAAATGCAATTCCACCACATGGGCCATATTTTAAAAGATGTGATCACAAGTGGAACGGCGGTGCACGCAAGGGGAGCTTGTACGTCAGTCTGACGGGTCTTGTCACCTGTTTGCTCCTTCCATGTTCTTGCTATTTCGCCACCTTTCGGTGACTCAATAGTCCACAGAAAGTGTGATTATTTGCCCAAATGAGACACCATTTCCATGCCTGTTGCTTCCCTCCCCCCCTTGTGCTGGCCCCTGCCCACACTCACCCGTGTGTCACCGATGCATCGAACTCCCCTGCCATCAGTCACATCTGATCTATCCCACTCTGGGAACACGCGTTGCCCTTGGGTCTCTCCTCATTTTTTAAAAGTAACTTCAATCCATTCCTCACTTCTGGTGCTCGGGAGTCTCAAGGCTCAGTCCCGGACCTCTCCTCCTCCACTCCTTCCCGAGGTGACTGCACTGAGTCCTGTGGCTTCCAGCACCATCCGTACACGAGTGCCTCTCAGACGTGTGTGGACAGCCTGAGTCCCTCTAACTCCAGAGCCTTACACCCAAGCCTGCGTTTAACATCTCTCATGAAATGTGTAAAATAGTTCTCAAGTTGAGCATACTCCAAAATTAATCTCTATCCCTGCCATGTGTCCTACCGTTTTCTCGAACTCATTGAATGGTGCCATCATTCACGCCGTTGGCTCGGGCCAAAATCCTTGGAATTGCCCTCGACTCTCTATCTCTCATAACCCAGAATATTCCCCTATCTCTGCTATGACGTTCTCAACAAGAATGCAGGCACTGTGAAGGCAGAGACTGGGGTTTGTTTACTTCTAAATCCCACATCTAGAAGAGCATTGACCCGTATCAGGAGTGCAAAACGTATTTGATGAGTGCACGAGTCCTTCCCATAGACTATCGCTCTGAGGTTTCTCCTTTGAGAGGAATCAGATCACTTAAAAAAAGAAAAAAAAAAAAAAAAAAAAAAAAAAAAAAAATCCCCACCTACAAGATTTGAGCATTTGTGTGTTTTAGGACCAACAGTGTTTGACATTTTGAATTTCCATTTTCCCGGTTCTCGGAGGACAAGAAGATTTGGAGGGCTGACGCAGGGTATATTCTGGGAACAGGGGATTCGTGTGAATAACTTATGTGTATATCATAACCTTGTCCACGATCACCTACAGAGAAGATTGAACTCAGGACGTTCTCTAGAAAAGCCTTTTCAATTGGCATCAAAATCTAGACTCTCTCAAGTTTTCTGTTGTCTCGAGGGACAGCACAGTATGCTCAACCAAAAATACACTGTTCCCTTAAAGCCACTGCCTTCATAAAACACTGTTTAAGAACACAGGTGCCACATCATATTTTTAGCTCTTGGTTTTGGACGAAGGAAGCAACAAGAAATGATTTATGTGCCTGTCAAACCAGGACAAGATAAAGCATATTCTGCCGGTGCCTCATATATTTCCCTCACATATTTTTAGCTGTATATTTTGTCCGTGGTGCTGGTGATACTCCCTTCGTTTGGTGTCTGCCTTGTCACTCTGCTTGGATTCATATTAATTACCAGGAGACAAAGATGTCACCGGTGTGGGTGAGACAAAGAAACGCACAAGTGAAGGAGGACAGCATTTTCTCTGGTGGGGACTTTCCTTTCTCGTACAATCAGTTCTCAGAACGCAGTCTGTTTGTGACAGGCTCGGAGGTGCGCCATGCAGGTAAAGTCGCTGTGCACTCGCTCGGGTTTTTTGACTCCCTGGCGGTTCAGAGGAGATCTCCAGGGCTATTCCTTACTGACCGCTCCCAGTGATTCCACACCAGGCACAGTGGATGGCCATGTGGATTCCCATCTCTCCGCACATCTAAATGTTTCATTTGCACTGTGTCTGAGCTTCCAAGAGCCGTGAAAGATTTCAGCACCCGTCGGATAAATCAGACCACGGGTTGATGTTTTTGTTGCCATGGCAATTGATATTGTCGCCATTTCAATAACCTCATCAACCAGTCGGTCACAGTGAGGTCCCTCCATGCAATGTAACAACAAAAACATAACACCTTGGGAGCTCCATTTGGGAACAGTCCGGAAGAAAAAAATCAAAAGCAGATAGAGGTAAATCATCTCCAGCCTGACATGTGTAACGATTGAGCTGTGAGGGTGGACATTCCCTGAAAAAGATTTTGTGACTGGAAGCGTTATTTCTGGTGCATGGTCCCAAACCATGATTGGTTCTTAAGGCCAGTCTATGGCTTTGTGTCCAGAGCAGTTTTGCCCCTCACTTTCAAGTAGCCAAAGGGAAGTACATGTTTGCTAATCATTAGGATAGGTGGGGGGAAGACCTTTTGCACAGGCTTCAGCGATGTGTTTATAGTCACTGAGCACTACTGCACAATGAAACGTTAGTTTTTGGCATAAATACTGGTATTTAAAGATATGATTAGTGTAGACTAAATCTGTGTCCAAAATCCTGCCAGTGGGTTTAATTATTAGCAGTGTTAGTGCCGACCACATGACTACATTGTTTTTATTCCTGTATATGATCTTAAAAATTTTTTAATGTTTATTTATTTTGAGGGAGAGAACATGAGGGGGGGAGGCGCAGAGAAAAGGGGACAGAGGATCCGAAGTGGGCTCTGTGCTGACAGCAGAGAGCCTGATGCAGGGCTCGAACCCATGAACCATGAGATCATGACCTGATCTGAAGTCAGACATTCACCTGACTGAGCCACCCAGGTGCCCCTATTCCTGTATATATATATATATATTCCTGTATATATATATATATATTCCTGTATATATATATATATTCCTGTATATATATATATATATATATATATATATATATTCCTGTATATAGATATATATTCCTGTATAGATATATATTCCTGTATCTATATATCTATATATATATATATTCCTGTATAGATATATATTCCTGTATAGATATATATTCCTGTATATATATATATATATATATATATATATATATATATATTCCTGTAGTATATATATATATATATTCCTGTATATATATATTCCTGTATATATATATATATATATATATTCCTGTGTATATATATATATATATATATACCCTCAGATGCATTTTGTTGAGAAATCCACATCGATATTTTTCTCTAGTGTGTCAGTTTTACTGGGATGAACGACACAATCTGTTTCTCATTATATCGATTGTACCCTAATGTTGATGCTTCCCTGGATCAAAGGGGGGTATGTGTAACCAAAGAAAACCTTGGGGTTGCAATACTTTTCAGAGGTAGGAGACATGTCAGCTCTGCACCATACCTTGAACATGAACTTCCCCACTTTGCACTTCACCACCCAGGACTGTGTAAGAGGGCTACTGGTATACCACAAGTGTCCTTGTAGCCGAACAGGCCATTGATAGCCTGCATACAAGTATCATATTTTGTTTGCAGAGTCAAAGCCAGAAGATGCTGTTGGAATACTGAGTGAATAGCCTTTACAGGAACGAGTCGGAACTGTTTTCGCTCTCTCAATTTGTCCACACCGTTCAATCTTTCGACTCGACCACACGTGAAGCTCTGCCTTGTATGTATTAAGAGTTAGTTATGTATGTTGCTACTTTTAGATCCAGAGCTCTTGAAAGAACAGCTTATTTCGCTACTCTCGTCTCGTCTCCCCAGTATCTTAGCCCGATTCTTTGTTGTACGCAGCAGGTTCTCAGTCAACATGTTTGCAATCACTTATCGGGATTCCAGGCTTCTTAGGGTTTCAAAGAGTAATGAAGTGGGGCCTGGTTTCTTTTTAAATGGACTCTACCTCGTTATTAGATGTGAAGTGAACATCTTTGCTCCAAGATACGTTGCGAAGGGACACAATAGGGGAACAATACAACTTGTCATCTTATCTTAAAATCTGAAACAAGTAGGTACGTCCATACTCATCAAGTTTAAATCTCCTGCGTGTAAGAGAAGCATACGAAGTATCAGCCCAGTAAATCTTTTCTCCTCTTCATTAAGAACAAACACAAAATAAGCACACGTTTCTCAAAATCTCTGATTAGCTCCCCTCCTTGTGTCCATGATATCACACTCTGGTAACCAGCCGGCCACCCATGCTGGAGAGTAAGCAACGTGATCAGAATTTCTTGTTGGGTCTTTGAAAAACTGAAACGCCCTGGACAGGTTTGAAGCTTATCTGGTCTGGAACAGCATTTTGTGTTAATCAAGGGTCCCGTTATGGCCCTGCACAGTTAGAGATGCTGGGGACCTGGTGTTGTACATGGTACCACACTATTTTTAATTATCCCACTTGCCCCCTTCCTGGCTGTCTTCAGAGAGTCTGCGGCCTCATGTTTTGCTGAGTAGGTGGTGGGTCTACAGATGCTGGCCTGTTATCTAGGTGACAAGGTCAAAGCGAGCCCCAAGACCAGAGCTGAGGCAATTAGAAGCCTTTTCCTGGGAATCTACTGGATGGTTTCGAGGAAAAGTGTGACAAAGCCAGGGTTGAGGTGGCCATGTTGGTGCACTTGTGCCGGGACCAGAGAATGTCCACCTGCGTGGATGGGAAAGAAAAGGGCAGAGAGTCAGAGAGAAGCAGAGAAAAGGTCACGAGCCTCCAGAAACAAGGATGGAGAAGGTCCATCTCGTTTATCGTGAATAGTTACCTCCTGAATCCAGGCTCTATCCAGGCTTCTGTGATGTTCATTTGCATCTTAATTTTTAGGGTGTGAGCCACACTGTCGTGGCTTTCCAATAAGCCCCTGGTCGCCGCAGCAAGCCACGCAGAGTCCCTGGAACACAAAACAGTGTGTAGCCAGGTTGGATCAATTTCTAAGATAAACCTCTGAGGCATGGCTCCTCGATCCTCAGGGGGCCTGAAGGGGACCTGATACCTTTTCATGGATTTTCCGCAGGTACTGGTTACAATTTCTTTTCGGAAAACTGCCCGTGGATAAAAAGTAAAGGACGGCTTACATATTTAAGGAAGTAAGGTTGTTTGGTGTTCAAGCCAGTGATTATTCTTGCCATTTTTTTTTTTCCTATGAATTTCCTTGGTGAAGATACAACATACTTTGGGGGCAAAATGATCATTATTTTCTGAATAAGAAAAACCATACAAAGCATTTCACTTAAGTAGTCCCACCTGGCCTTAACTAATGATATGATTCTTAAAACATTTTTATTTTTAGAAAGAGAGAGAGAGAGAGTGGGGGAGGGGGCAGAGAGAGAGAGAGAGAGAGAGCGAGAGAATCTTAAGCAGACTCCACACTCAGTGCAGAGCCTGATGCAGGGATTGAGCTCACGCCCCTGAGATCAGGGCCTGAGCTGAAACAGATCTGGGTGCTCAACCAAATGAGCCACCCAGGCGCCCCTTTGATTTTTAAATAAAAAATTTTGGAAACCAGTTTGAAACTGCCTGAAAGTTTCCATCATTTTACTGAGAGAACACCACTATTGGTGTTTTTGCCATTTCTGTTTAGCGATGGCTACACATGAAAAGGTAACTATATACTGCATATATATGTATGTGTATACAATACCAATTAAGAAGTTTCTTTTTGTTGGCAGTATTTAATATAGCAAACAAACTTAAAAAACTAAGCCCAGAAGAGTTCATTTTTACTAAGTTATAACAGAGAATTAATGAGGAAGCTCATGTTTCCGATCGGCCATTTTCTAGAAGTAGCCAGAGTTGTTTGATAAATTAACCCTCCTAAGAAAGCTTCCACTCAGATGGGCAATCAGCCTCGTCTTCCATGACGGCCCCCTTGGGTGATCACAACTGTCAGATATTGAGGCTGAGATACACTAAGAAGAAACGCCATAATAAAAACGTGGCAGCAGCAATTTTCTATCATTAGAACAACCGTTTTATCACAGCGTCTTCAGAAGACGAAATCTGTGCTCGAGGTTTACACAAGATACTTTCATTCAACGTTTAGGGATCCAGCCCCCAGAGCGTGTGTGTTTAGATACGCCGGTAGGAGTGACTCCAAGACCTGGGACATTTGCAGGTGGAAAGCCCCGGAGAACTGCCGGGGTTCCTTCTCTGAACGGACCAGGAGGTGGGCGACCTCACCCCAGGGTGGAGGGAGCTTTAAATAGGAGCACGGGCAGTTCCCAGACTCCACGGGAGGGAAAGGCAGCGAGCACTGTGACAGATGCAGAGTGGGTGGGAGCTGGTGGAAAACGTGCTGCTTTCTATTCTCAGTGAAATGGGAAGCAATCCGTCAGTACGTCGTCCATCACAAAGGTCCCGAGGAGTGGCCCCGGTGCTCTCAAGACCCGCTGTCTGGGAGTCTGTGTTCTGGTCACACATGGGGTGCGGAGAGGGACGTGCTCCCAAGCGGGGGAGCAGGTGCACCGATGGCCTCCGAGGCCGACTCCTTCCCGTGTTTCCCGGTGGGGGGGCTTGCTTAGGCGGTGTCTGAAGTCTGGCGTGTCCCGCGTCGCCCTCTTTCCATTTCAACTCCAAGCCCCTCCTCCTTCCCCTATAAGGCGGTGCCTGCAAAAGAAGGGGGAGAGGCAGCCTCTCGGGAGGGGGCACCGTGGATCCGGGCAAAGGGTCTTCAGCACCCACACTGACAGCGTTTTCCTCCTGGTTTTCCATGCCCCTGCCCCTTCCTCACAGCCGGGGGATTGGGCGGGTGGGTAGCATCACTCCCTCACTGGCCATTTCTTCTCCAGGCTCCACCCGACGTGCTGTGCGTCTCCCACTCCAGACCCAGCGCAAGTCTACACTTCCAAGCCCAGCGGGGTCTACACCACGGGACACAACACAGGTCTACACTGCAGGGCCCAGCAGGGGTATGCACTGCAGGCCCAGCGAGGTCTACTCCATCCAACCCATTGGGGGTCTACACTGTGGGTCTACCTACACTGCAGGACCCAGCGAGGTCTACTCCATCCAATACAGCGGGGCTACACGTACGGGCCTAGCGCGGGTCTACACTGCCCCAACCCGCGGGCCGTGGGCGCATTATTCCTCTGCGCCGCCAGGTGGCTCACGCGTCGTCCCTCTGGAGTCATGAACCATCGGCAACCCACCCTGGCGGTGCGGAGACACGAGGAGCACGTACCCGTATCCGTGTGGGTCCCCGGGTGGCCTGCGGTTAAGCGTCGGCGCGGGACTGCCCGCCCCCGCCACGGGTCTTGGGGCGGCCAGGCCCAACCTCCAGCAATGAGGGAGCGGAGTGGGGGGAGTACGGGAGGACCCGTAGGTGCAGGGTGGAGGCCTGGCGGCCCAGGAGGACCCGCGCGCAGGCGCACAGCGGAGACCTGGCGGCCCAGGAGGACCCACGCGCAGGCGCACAGCAGAAGCCCAGCGGCCCGGGCGCACCGTCGCGCCGGCGCAGAACGAAGGGAGGTTGGAGAGCAGAGTCCTTGACTTTCTGGCAGGTCCTTGACTTTCTGGCAGAGAGTGGGGTGGATCATGACAAAATTTTAAGAGTCTCTTTGAACGTTCTGTCTGCAGATGTCGGCATTCTGAAACAAAACGTTCCTGAGAAGAAAGACTTCCCTTTCAAAGTGGAATATCACTGCTCACTGTAACAGGGACGCTGCCCAGTTAGTAACTCGGCGGAAAGGCTGCAGAGGGAATTGGAGATTCTGTCCGCAAACGGGGCAAATTGGCTCTTTCATTCTTTTTTTGCTCTTCAAGTAATTATTGATGAAGCCTCAGGTTGGCCCTTTCTGCCGTGTTATCACCCTTTTGGTAACATTTGACTCCGCGACCCCCACCCGGGACATTTCCTGGGGTTGGGGTGTAGTGGAACCCAGGTCCCCTCTCCAGGCAGGGAGCAGAGAAACCGTCTCATTGTTGAACAGGAGCCAACCCAGCATGTGATGCGCGTCACAGGCCGTGTGCCAAGAGATCGCAAAGACAGAGCCATGCTGCCCTGCTATTTACCCAGGCAGATGCCCCTGTCACACTAAGTTCATCCTAACTCTCTGGCATTGGGTGCCCAGCTGCTTTAGCTAGTTGCCTTTATCCGGAGGAAACGCAAACTTTGTAGCTTTATGACAGAGGGTGGTTTTGCCACTTGGAGAGAGGTGCCTGCCTAAGTTAGATCCCTATCATCCCACAGAAACTGGGAGGCGAGGGCGCTCTCTTCTCTGGTGTTCACATTCCACAGAGGTGCTTCTTGCTCTCAAGAAGCATTTGTGGGGCACCTGAGTGGCTCAGCTGGTTAAGCGTCTGACTCTTGGTTTTGGCTCAGGTCACGATCTCATGCTTTGTGTGTTCAAGTCCCACGTTGGGCTCTGTGCTGGCAGTGATGAGCCTTCCTGGGATTCTCTCTCTCTCCCTGTCTTTCTTAAAATAAATAAACATAAAAAAAAAAAGAAACATTTGCAGGAACTACCACTGGTACCCATTCTACAGATGAGAACACAGGGTTAAGTTAGATGTCTGAGTTTCATGTATGGTAAATGAGAGATCCAGGACTTGTCTCAGGCTCTGTGTTTTTTCTGCTGCATTTCGCCATGCGATAAATCTCCCTGACTTGGGGGAGGCCGTGGCCGCTCTTACAGGAGGCACAGTGAGCCTCACTCAGCCAGGAACAGAATGGGCATTACGGTCCTTTGCCATCCTGGGCACGGCTTTCAGTCCCTCTGCCTCTGACAGCAATTGTCGCGATAGTTGCGGGAACCCCTGTGGTGGGATCCCTTGTTGGGAAAGAGGGAGCCCATCATGTTTACCAAGATGATCTGAATCGCTTTGCATTTGTCTTTGTTTTACTGAGGTCCCCATTCCATAGGTGATAAAATTGAGGTCTGGGTGGCCACTGGCTTCAATGTCCAGAGGCATTGAGTGACTTCAGCTCTCTGATAGAAGGAAGGTGGGTAAATTAGTTAAAGCACTGACTTTCCAACAGCAAGATGTGGGTGAGATTCCATGCTTGGCCTCCCCCAAGCTTTATGACCTTAGGCAGTGGCTTAATTTCTGGGAGTCTTCATTTCCTGATCTTCAAAAAGAGGGTGAGAACAATTCCTGCCACAGAGGGCTGCTGTAGAAATTAAATGAGGTCAATGGAGCTGCTGGCCAGAGGGACTCCAGAGCCCATGGTGGGGGGGGGGGGGCACTGTGTTCCATCCAGCATTGTTCTCAGTTGCTTTTATTGGGGGAGGATGGGTGGGTTAAGTTTCTGAAATCAGTGTGTGTATTCTATTGTGTCTATCTCAGTGCATCCAAATGACTTCTTTAAGGTCCGGTGCTATGGACACATGCAAAGGAGTATATGTAAACTGTAAAAGATTTTTAGTCGTGAACTACAAGAATATGAGCTTGGCACTTATTACAGAAATACCGTACATGGGGCGGGGGCGGGGGGGGCTTCAACAACACACACTGATTTCTCACAGTTCTGGAGTCCTGGAAGTCCAAGATCAAGGTGCCAGCAGATTGGGTATTTGGTGAGGACTGTCCCCCTGGCTTGTGTACTGATGCCTTCTTGCTGTGTCCTCATATGCCTGGGGGTGGAGGGAGAGGGAAAGAGGGAGGGAAGCAGGGATGGAGGGAGAGGGAGAGAGGAGAAACACTATCTGGTGTCTCTTCTCATAAGGGGACTGATCCCATTATTAGGACCCCACCCGCAATGACCTTAGGGATTCAACAACTCAACTGGAGGTGGGGGTGGGGCGGAGAGGTACATTCAGTCGTCAACAGTGGGCTTGGGCCCGGAAGGAAAGACAGCATATGTGTGAAAAGTGCTGAAGACTATGACATTTGCGGGAAAGAGTTCGGCCAAGGGTGGGACTACTGTTCCCCAGAGGACACCTGCCATATCTGACTCCTCCCCTCTCTTGGAAGGTGAGCTTGTTACTGGCGACTGATTAGCTCATGATGGAGCGACTGCAGTGGCCACCTGGAACCGGGGTCTCTGGACCTGCCACCCGTGTAGCTGCAATTTGCACGTGTGACCACCCCAACCCTGTATTCAGTCGAAGATGCTGATAATAGCCTCCCAAATGCTGATCTACAAAGCCAGCAGCTGTGAAGGTCACAAGAAAAGGCTTGCACGGAGCTTGGGTTGTAGGAAGGGGTCAAGGCCCCCACATTGGGGAATGATGTTCGCGGCTTGGGGACGGTCACCGTAGAGCTTGAAATACTAATTAGAGAGAGCATCTGGCATCTGTGCATTAGAGAGACAAACCTTTGAGCTGCATTTGATGAGGGAAAAAGGAAACGCAACATCAGCTAAACAGAATCATTGCTCATGAAGTGAATGCAAATGTGATATTATTCTCTTTACTCATCATCCGATGCTTTACTAATCAGTAATAAAGATTCTGATAAACTGGGCCGGCTCTGCTTTAAAATTCAACGGAAAGAAAGATAAATGGGGAATGTGATAATTTTGCCTGTATCTTGAGAAGAAGATAAAGTATTGTGCTTCTGATTTTGATCCCAACCAGAGTGCCGGTACGAAATCCAAAGGGTGGGTGTTGGGGGGGGGGGGCGTTCCTATAACACTGAGCGATTCTCCAACGCTAGCTGATGTCCTACAGTTCAACTCAATGCCGACACTACCTGGAGATCACAGCAGATCCCACAGGTGGAGGGCTTAGTCTTCCAAGACCACCTCCCCACCCCCCTCAGGTTCAGAGGCCAATTGCATGTACGGGTTGTCACCAGTGCCCCTAGCTAACCAGGTATTTCGATGGGAAGTTGCGATGACCCCCTCCTGGGGTTCAGTTAATTTGTCATAGAACTCAGAGACACATTTTACTTCTTAGATGACCGGTTTCCTATAAAAGGATATAGCTCAGCAATATCCAGGTGGGAGAGTTGCATGGGGCCAGGTATGGGGACAGGAATTTCCATGGCGTCCCCAGGCACACCACTCTCCTGGTACCTCCACATGTTCACCAGTCTGGAAGCCCTCTGAGCATTTTTTTAATGTTTTTATTTATTTTTGAAGGAGAGAGAGAGACAGAGCATGAGCAGGGGAGGAGCAGAGAGAGAGGGAGACACAGAATCCGAAGCAGGCTCCAGGCTCTGAGCTGTCGGCACAGAGCCCGACGTGGGGCTCAAACCCACAAACTGTGAGATCATGACCTGAGCTGAAGTCGGACACTCAACCGACTGAGCCACCCAGGCACCCCATGTCCTTTTGTATTTTTACAGAGGTCTCATCACACAGGCACAATTGATTATATCATTGGCCATTGGTGATCGATTCAACCTCTAGCCCCCTCTCCCCTCCCCAGAAATCAGGGGTTGGGGCTGCCATTTCAACCTCTAATTACCTGGTTGGTTCCCCTGGCAACCAGCCCCCTCCTCTGCTGCTTTACAAAAGTCACCTCATTAACGTAAGCCTGGTTGTGGTGGAAGGGGGCTGGTTCTGAGTCACAGACACCCATTCATCCCTACTGGCTCAGAAGCAATTTTAGGAACTGAAGACAAGAGAGCGAATAATACAACAAAAATGCTCCATGGCTCTTATCTCTCAGGAAGTTCCAAGGGCTTTGGGAGCACGAGCCAGAAGTGGGGACAAGGACCAGATATTTCTTAACAGGGAGCGTTCTCAGAGAGTCCTAACCCGTTCAGATGGCGGACTCAGAGTGCAAAGCTGGGTTCCGCATCGTCACATGTTACCGAGTCAAGCAATTTTGTTCCCTCGGCTTTTTGCTTCATTGATCCTGTCTCTTGGTTTTTTCGTTTTCCACATCCTCATCGATTTCCATCGTGATTCCTGTGCTTTGTGGAGATCTGGCTTTTCATCTGGCCTCGATTCTTTTTTAAGAACTTCCTTTATGTTTTCGGGGAGCACCAGTTGGGTGGCACTGACTTTTCTCATCTTTTGATTGTCTGAAAGTGTCTTTTTTTTTTTTCTTTTATTTTTGGAGGTTATTTTGCTGGGTATAGAATTTCATGTTTGTTTGGCTTCCAAGTACTTAAAAACCACACTTTATATTTTTGATCTGTGTAGTTTCTGACAAGAAGCGTGCTGTCATATTTTCCTTCATCCATTTTATATGTTACTTATTTTTTCCCCCTTGGCTGCCTTTAAGAATTTTCTCTTTATAGTTGGTATTCAGCAGTTTGGTTATGAGAGGTCCAGGGTTTTGTTTCTTTGTGTCTTGCTTTGGGTCTCTGAACTTCTTGGATCTGTGGTTTAATTTCTTTCATTACGTAGCAATTTTTTTTAAAGTTTACTTATTTTGAGAGAGAGAGAGAGAGAGAGAGAGAGAGAGAAAGTGCATGGGGGAGGGGCAGAGACCAAGGAAGAGAGAGAATCCCAAGCACTCTCCATGCTGTCAGCATGTAGCCTGATGTGGGACTCAATCTCAGGAACCATAAGATCATGACCTGAGCCAAAATCAAGAGTCAGACACTGAACCCACAGAGCCACTCAGGTGCCCCCTGTTTAGCAAAGTCTAAGCCATGATCGTTCCAATTACTTCTTCTTCCCTACTCTTGTTCTCTTCTCCTTCTGAGACTCTCGGGCACATATGCAATACCGTGTGATGTGGTTCCACAGCGCTTCGATGCTCTGTTCTGGTTTCCCCTCCGATTTGCTCTTGGCCTACCAAGCTGTCCATCCTATTGATCTGTCTTCCAGCTCACTGAGTCTTCCTGAAGCTGTGTTCAGTCTACACATGATCTCATCCGATGACTTTTGGACAGATATCACTTTCAGTCACAGCATTTCCATTTGATTCTTTCTTTCTTTTTACTTATTTATTCTATTTGTTTATTTATTTTTGAAAGAGAGACAGACAGCGTGTGAGCGGGGGAGAGGCAGAGAGAGAGGGAGACACAGAATTGGAAGCAGACTCCAGGCTCTGAGCTGTCAGCACAGAGCCTGACATGGGGTTTGAACTCAAGAACTATGAGATCATGACCTGAGCTGAAGTCAGATGCTTAACCCACTGAGCCACCCAGGTGCACCACCCTTTGATTCTTCCTTATGATTTACATGTCTTTGATAAAATTCCTGATCTTCTCATGAACTTCATCCATGTTTTCCAGAAAATAATTCAACACTTACTGTTAGATATTACATGAACAGGTGACACAAGAACATCCATAAAACCGAATGGAATATTTTAATAGTGCCTTAGCCACAAGGAATTATTTGTTTATGTTTATCATCCAGATCCAAGTGGTGTTTTTATTTTTTTCCTTTCCCATTATGTATACCTTTAAGATCATGCCCAGTTGGGTCTAGAGGGAACAGGAAATAGTAAGTAAATCACTAACTGACAAAATGTAATAATAGCTAATAGTTGCTGAGTGCTTTTATCCCCGCCCCTGTGTTAAGTATTTTACATGTTTGATCTCGTCCTCCTGTGGCAAACTAGTCGTCAAGTATTTCTCTTATTTGTACTTTATAGATAACAAAACTAGGGCACAGAGTGCTTCAATAATTTATTCAAGGACAAACTGAAAGTTGTTTGCTCATCTCTGATTCAAACCGTGATAGCCTAGTATGAGAAGCCACACCCTTACAGACCACATCAGCTGCCTCTCGAGAGGTATTTCCTTAATACCCAAAGCTCTTTGAGCTCTTGGGACAGTGAATCATCTCGCCATAAGTCCCAAAGAGGGGAAGGTTCCAGACATGAGCCTGAAAGGAGTACCACTGGCCTGCTTGTACTGACTTCCCAGTACCTGACACCCGGCTGTCCTGCCCCCTTCTGCCTTTTCACATCATGTTGCTTTTACAGTAAGGCCTCCTAACTACTAGCATTGTAAGTGGTTTTATTATTATGCCCAACCTGCAAATCATTCGTCATCTGTAAAATGTTGACAAAAAATAGCACCTACGTCACACATCTATGGTGAAGATAGAAGGCGATAGATACTAGGGGTAACATGCCTGACCCACAGGAATAAGTGTTAGATATCACCGTTAATTACCGCCCTGTCTGCAAATAAGCCAGCCGGGTCACTGTGCGACACACAGCTTTCCTGGCTTACACGGCTAATGAGTGCTGGTGGCAGGATCTGATCCTACATGAGTCCCAATTCTCAGGTGCTCTCAGCCACCATGGGCCACTGCCCGGAATCCCAATTTCCCCTTCCGCTCCCACCAGGAAGGCTCAGATGAGCCCACTCCCCACCTGCCTCTCGCCCTACCCCAAGGAAGACTGAGGGTCCACAGTTACCTGTGTGTATTTTCCTTTCCCTAACTCTTAGTTCCTTTAGGGAAAGGCCTCGCTATCTTATCCCTGTTGTTCCAGAGTTTAGCACAAGGCTTGCCCCGCAGATAGTGATGAGATGTTGTTTGAAACGGGTCACCATATACTAATGTCTGGCCCAAGTGGGATGGGGGAGCGCTGGAGGGAATGGGGTATTCACCAAGAACAACGGTTAGAAAAACAACAAAAACAACCACAAACAGTGGAAATCAAGGACACGTTGATGTGTCGACCTTTTCCGTCTTCATTTCAGAGAATATCAACTGCAGGGGCACCTGGGTGGCTCAGTTGGTTGAGCGTCTGACTCTTGATTTTGGCTCAGGTCATGATCTCACGGTTCGTGGCTTCAAGCCCCGTGTCGGGCTCTGTGCTGAGTCTGCTTGGGATTCTCTCTCTCTCCTTCTTTCTCTGCCCCTCCCCTGCTGGCTCTCTTTCTCTATCAAAATAAAATAAACGTGAAAAAACTTGAATAATATCAATTGCAAAAGCTAACTATAACTTCCTCCCCTTGACTCATGAAGTGGAATAAAGTCTGGACTATAACATGTAAATAAAATATAACCCTCGGGGCACCTGGGTGGCTCAGTCGGTTAGGCGTCCGACTTCAGCTCAGGTCATGATCTCATGGTTCACAAGTTCGAGCCCCATGTTGGGATCTGTGCTGACAGCTCGGAGCCTGGAACCTGCTTCGGATTCTGTGTCTCCCTCTCTCTCTGCCCCTCCCCTGCTCATGCTCTGTCTCTCAAAAATAAATAAATGTTAAAAAAAATAAAAAAAAATATATAACCCTCAAGTCAGATCAGGAACACAATTATTTGCTTAAGACACATCATTTGTGTTCCATTCTGACTGCTGAGTGAGGAAGCATTTCGAAGCTTCAGAGACAGTAAAACAGGCTTTCTCGGGATTGTCAGAATTCCTAATCTGAGAGGAAGTGTTCTCAGACGTCGACTGTGGATCAGTGGGAAATTCAAGCTCCTTAAGCCGCCATAAAACGAGTTGGCCCCCAAACCCATGATGAGTCCCTTCGAGAGGCATTTCAGTATCTTCTCAAGAAAGCAAGGCGAGAGTTCACGGCCATGCAGGGATCGCTCACAGGTCGGGGGACGCGGAGATGGTGATGAGGCACCAGCCAGGACGCACCCCGGGGACTGTGCCCGCCCGCCCACCATCAGAGCTCCCCGCACAGACCCCAGTGGTCTGGGGTCTAATCCTGGGAGGGCCCCGAGGAGGACACTCGAATAAAGTCTGCCTGCAAATATGGCAATTATTCCTAAAATGTCTTTGTTGACAGCTGGTGAGACACAAGATAAACACAGGCCTATTTGCAAGTAAGCAGGAATTAGCATAATCAGCAGCTGCAGCATTACCCAGACATAGAACCATAAAGAACGTTCCTTCTGAAACAAAGTTAGAGGAGGCACCCGCATAGAATAATGAGTTGCCTACCGCCTGCCAACGTCCAGCGAACCACGAGCGAAAACGAGCCGTTTGCTACTGGCCTCAAGGATCCTGCAGGGTTCACTTTCCCCATTAAAATAGACACTAATCTTACGATAAAAATACAGCACTCTGGCCATTGAGAGTAAGCGCCGATGTCAAACGATTGGTTTTATCCCCTCATCGTCTGAAACGTAACAGGTGGAGAGTGTCCATTATTTCCTTCATTTTGTCATCCGGGGAGTGATCAAAATGCAACAGCAAATAAGAGAGAGTCTGATAAAAAATAATGGTCTTGTAGTTTATTCCGGGTGAACGCCGGCCAGGGTACCCACTGAGACCGTGTTTTCCAAACCTGGGGAAAGCGAGTCTCTGCGTCCATGCTTAGGAATGGGAAATCACACTATGTGGCCGTCAGATTTTCTGCACAGCTCAGCTCCCTCCTGGGGCCGGAACGGCTGACCATGAAATTATTTGTACACTCAGGACACACATGAGCTCTCCTCAGTGGCGCTGGCCATGATTCCTGGAAAAATAGTTTTCTATTGCCCCCAAATCTGTGCTAGCAAGTGGCACGTGGAGAGCAGAGAGCGCTGTCATTAATCTCTCTCTCTTCTTCAAAAACACCATTTCCTGATGGATAAGCCAGGGCATACCTCTTGGCTGCAAATTTCTGAGTTTTGAAACCTATTGCTGGGGTTTCGCTTTATTCAGACGAAACCTTTGTGAAATAGACTTTTATTATAGCACGTTCCATTATAACAGAGGAGCTTCTCTGAAAGCCATTCTCTCAGCTCCTTTCTATGAAGACTGTGCCCTGACCCCCCCGCCCCCCACCCCAGGCATGTCTCACGGACCCCACTGGCTGCCATGGATCTGTGTGTGTGCATTTCTCGAAGCTCAGGGTACGACCTTTCCTGGAGCCCGTGTCCTCAGCGCCTTTGTCCCCGGCGCTGCCGAGGCAGTCTGGCCCCCGCAGGTCTTTTCCTACTTGAGCCACAGAAAATAGGTCAATTTTTAAAAGAAACACAAGTGAGTGGCCCCAATCCTGGGATGTGTAGAGCAGGCCTGGGTGTCGCTCTGGAGTAAGGAAGTGACCCAGCGAGAGGTTTTGTGTTCTCCAGCGGCTTTATTTCCAAATTCTCTGTACTGTTCAGATGCGAGAGAATGAGCATCTGATTCAAACGGGTTTAGTCTCTGAAAAAGGGCGAATGTGCCCTTACTGGGCCACGCGCAGGCCTAGGGCGTCAGACTTGACTGCGTCTTGAGGCTCAAGTAATTTAAACGGGACCATGGCTTTACCGGAACCTTTGCTTTTTTCTTACTAGGAAAGTAACACATCTTTATATAGAAGGTCTAGGAAGTCCAGGTAAAGTATAAAGGAAGACATAAAACGTATTAGTTATTCCGGTATTCAGTGGACACCGGGGTTAAAATTTCGGTGCAATTCTTTCCGGTCTTTTGTTGTTTGCAAAAATGCATTTTAGGAGTGTGGCAGCGACTGGGCGCCTGGGAGGCTCAGTCAGTTGAGCGTCCAACTTCGGCTCAGGTCGCGATCTCACGGTTGGTGAGTTCGAGCCCTGCGTCGGGTTCTGTGCTGACAGCTCAGAGCCTGGAGCCTGCCTAGGATTCTGTGTGTGTCCCTTTCTGTCCCTCCGCTGCTTGTGTTCTCTCTCTGTGTCTGTCTATCTCTTCCCCTCTCCCTGCCCCACACACAAAAAAACACTTAAAAAAAAACAACGGAGTGTGTCAGCGAGGATTCCAAGTTGGCTCCATGGCTCCCACCCCTCGGTATGTCTGTCCCCAATAATTTCTGCGTGCGAGGGGCTGGGACCTGCGGATGTTACATCATATGACAAAGGGAGAGGAATTTTGCAGCTGGAATCAAGGTTCCTGATCCGCTGGTTTTGAGTTACTCAAAAGGGAGGCTGTCTTCTGGGGAGCCGGGGCGGGGGCGGGGGGGCAGACCTAATCAGAAGAAGGCTGAAGGCTTCACCGTCCTCTGAGCCCTCAGACAGCGGAGAGACTTTCTCCTACGGGACCTTGTAGAGCCAAGCTCCCATGCAGCAGCCACGCGAGATAAGGAGAGGACTCCACGTCCCGGTAGACGCCAGCTCTGGATGGCACGGGGATTGCAGCCTGGGTGACCCTGAACAGAGGCCCCAGCTTGGTGGCACCCGTGTGCCAGACCCACCGGGAGATAATCACTGTGTGCCGTTGTGGTCCTACCACGTTCGTGATGATTTGTCACTCGGCATAAAAATCTAATTCGGGGACACACAAATAAAAGGGATCATTTCCATAATGATGTGCGACATTTTTGTCACTGGGTTTAATGGATGACTCACGTTCCATCGTATGGATGCCCCGTCGGCTGCTTCATCCCAGTGCCACCAATAGAGATTCTTACAGATTCGAACAAGTGGAGTGAATCTCCGTACGAAGGAATGCTGGACCTCACGGACAACTGTGCGATAGAAGCCGGTCTGAAGGGGGTAGTTACCACATAGATTCAACCAGAGGTTGGTCTTTGTTTCCTGTGTTTCCAGTTTTTCAACACATTTTTGGTGATCTCATGCCAGGATACAGCATTCCAGATCCTCTCTTGTCCTTGAAGAGGAACTGGCATCTTGGAATTTTATGTGGGAAATCCTTTGTATAAATCTTGGCAGCTAATTCCGTCTCTATTGGACGCACGGAGAGGGCCGAGGAGAAATTGTCAGTGTTCCAAATTTGCCTCCTGGGTTTCCAGTTTGCATGTTAGGCTAGAACCAATTCTGTATTGTTAAACACAGACTGTCCCAACATTGGATTATTGTAAACACTGTAGAAGTGAACATATTTGAACCGAATCCTTGCTGGCAATCTGCGATCGGTTCCACAGGGTAAACAGCACAATGTGAGAAACTACGTCAATGTTTGTATATTTTGGGGAAGGTTCTTAATGTACATGGCAAGCATGACTCCCGAAAGTCTGTAAAACATCCTCAACGGCCAACATAAATATCTGTTTCTCCATATTTTTGTTTACATATGTGTTTTAAATTACATCAGTAATTTACATATGTGTAAATTACTTTTTTACATATGTGTTTAAATTACATCAGTAATTTACATATGTGTAAATTACTTTTCTAACATGTGTTTTAAATTACATCAGTAATTTACATATGTGCAAATTACTTTTTTACATATGTGTTTAAATTACATCAGTAATTTACATATGTGCAAATCACTTTTTTACATGTGTATTTAAATTACATCAGTAATTTACATATGTGTAAATTACTTTTTTTACACATGTGTTTAAATTACATCAGTAATTTACTTATGTGCAAATTACTTTTTTTACATGTGTGTTTTAAATTACATCAGTAATTTACATACGTGTGAATTACTTTTTTACATATGTGTTTAAATTAGATCAGTAATTTACATATGTGTAAATTACTTTTTTTACACATGTGTTTAAATTACATCAGTAATTTACTTATGTGTAAATTACTTTTTTTACATGTGTGTTTTAAATTACATCAGTAATTTACATATGTGTAAATTACTTTTTTACATATGTGTTTAAATTAGATCAGTAATTTACATATGTGTAAATTACTTTTTTACATATATGTTTAAATTAGATCAGTAATTTACATATGTGTAAATTACTTTTTACATGTGTTTTAAATTAGATCAGTAATTTACATATGTGTAAATTACTTTTTTACATGTGTTTTAAATTACATCAGCAATTTACATATGTGCAAATTACTTTTTTACATGTGTGTTTAAATTACATCAGTCTAGTTGCTCTCTTCTCATGCAATTTGTAAATATTTGGTATCGGTGATATTGAACATCCTTCATCTGTTCATGGCTCATTTGTATTTCTTCCTGATGACTCATTGCTTCGCATTCTTATTTTTTCTTTTTGATACTTAGAGCTCTTTATATATTAGAAAATTCATGAGGAGTTTGGGTCCTATACCGTACTGAAGATGGGTTAAAATTTTATCTTGGCATAGATTAATATTTGGCCATATGGGCACAATATGTCTTAGAATAACTGTCTCCTAATTGAAATATTCCAAGAGTTGAAACATGAAAATCGTGGTCTCTAGCATGCTGTATGAGCATTGGGCCATCTGTCAGAGAAGAGATTCCCACTCGTGTGCATGCCGGGTCTTGCCATCCGAACAAAGGTGATAAATAACGTTTCAGTGATCAGAAGAAACGAGTCGGGACAGAATAGAAGCAAAGAAAAAAATAGGAAAAAAAAAATAGTTCGTTTTCTCTTCTGTCTAGGATTTCTCTAGAAAGCAGTAAAGAATGTGAGTCCTGTGCTGATAACGAGAGAAAGCCGGGTCAGCTACAAAATCATAAGCTTCTTGGGCCCGTTGGCGAGCTGAGGTTTCGAGAGTACCAAGTAAACCGAATTCAGGAGAAGGACCCATCTTCCAAGGAAAGGCAGGACAGGCAGACCGTTCGTTCACTTTTATCAGATGAGAACAGAAGTACGCTCTCATAAACTCTTGGGGAAAAAAAGAATTTGACGTGCCTCAGTTTACCTTTTAACAAATGTCAAAGCTCATAGAATCATATACTTTGAATGGATACAGTTTATGTGTTTATTATAGATACGTTCCACCTCATTTGAGTTGATTTTCTTAAAAAGTCAGGTTAGCTTTGGAATGGAAACCGCCCATTCTGAAAACAGACAGTGAACAGAGTCAAATACACAGGTGGATGTTTCTATTAAAGGGGGATTTAGCGCTGGGTTCCGACCCCATCGCCGTCACTTTTTCCAAGTGCGGCCACGAGCTGGGCTCACGCTGGCTCACGCCCTGTGCTAACGTCTTCTGATACCACACATCTGTGGCCACGCAGACGGTCCCTGCTCACGCGGAGCTTAAATTCCAGTGGAGGGACAGACAGGAAACCAGTAAATAATACAAACATGCTACAGCCTATTACACGTGCTGCGAAGAAGATAAAATTGGGCGACTTACGAACTATGACCGGGTGCAACCTTACGTTGCTGCTTCAGGAAGACGTCTCTGAGAGTGAGTTTTGAGCAGAGACCCAAGTGGCAGAGAGAGGCCAGAGGTGAAGCTTCCTGGGCTGGAAAGAGCTGATGTGCTGAGCGAAGGGGGAGAGGTGTGTATACTGGGGAGTAGCAAGCGGGGGCAACAGGGAGAAGACTGGACAGGGAGGATAGGGAGGGACCCAGTCACGGACGCGTGCTAAGGAGCCGGTTCGCTCAGTGATACAGCAAAGTGCTGTCTTTCTTGTCCCACCAACCCCCCATCAAGAAGCAGGGACAAAAAGATCCCAGCCCTCAGCGAGCACTCAGAGGTCACCATCATCTTCCCACATCACCATGGAATTCTTTGCGTGAACTATCACCTCACCCGTTCAGATGGCACCCCCTTTGCACTGAATAGTTCTGCCCAAGCTCTGTGTAGGCGTCAGGTAAGTCACTGTCCCCGGGGGGATTGCGGAGTCACCGGAGGGACCGTCAAGGGGAGGTTTACTGACAGACAGAGCACATAGCTGTCCGCTGGGAAACGCGAAGCTGCTGGCACAGAAATTGAATACAGACACTGCCTTCCCAAGACAACTCACTGGCACCGAAGGGCGTTCCTCAGACAATTGGTTTTTAATGTGACATAATGACTCAGTAATGAAATACGTGATTAATTTGATCAGGGAAGACGGAAGTCCCTTGTGACCAGTGCCAGCCTGGATTCTCCATCCGTTCAGGACTTGGGAAGGCTCGTCACCACGCAGGAGGGGAGGGGACCGTGCAGGTGGTAAATTCTGACCTAGCGAGGATCTCCCAGCTCTTCAGACAAGGCTGCTCAGAAAAGTTCCCAGGAAAACGGCACAAGTAGGACTCGGCCGAGGACCTACGGAAGAAAGCACCCCGGACCGTGTGGAGACCACCTGTCCCTACGGTGCTGGGGTGTTGGCCGGCGTCGTGGGGCTGCCTCTCACTGATGCAAAGGAGATGTTTAAAATTCTGAGGCCCGTGCCATGTTCCAGACGAGGAGAGAAGCACGGAATTTTCCAGGGCCCCCGGGCAGACGCTGGAGATGCCCCCTCACAGTCCGTGAAGCAGTGACGTGAATTTAAATCCCAGTCAGGACCCCAGATGCAGTTCTTTGAGGAATCTCACACGAATCTCCAGCCCATCTATTCCCCTGGAGATATTGCCTGCCCAACACATATACCGTGTTTTTCCAGAACCTCACTTTTTCTCTGAGGAATCACAGTCCTGTTATTTTCAAGTTTGTGGTTCCCACAGGCATCGACCTACCCCATCATATTAGCCCGGATAATCAGAAAATGATTTTCTCCTGACCACAGTGATTGGTTTAGGGACAAGCAGGTGATTGAGCACAAGTCAGTAAGAGCCCGCCACAGATTTTCCTGGAACCTGCAAAACAGCATCTCTTCTTATGGATCCGTGTGTGTGTGGGGGGGGGGGGGTCTTTCCCGGGATCTGATCAATTTGCCACAATGTAAGCCTGGAGCGACTTGGTGACCAAATTTGCTATGCCATGTGGAGATCCTAACTGTACGTCTGTAAGCCCGGCACGGAGGGAAGCACGTCTGAGAGATGAAGAGATTCCTATGCACATAGATTGAACACCTGGATCAAGCTTTACCTGAAGCCAGCATTCTGAATTTTCACTTACAAGAACCAATGAATTCCCTGTTTATGTAAGCCAACATAGTAGGTTTAAGTCACTTGCACCCCATGTTTTATTCTTTAAGCAGCTAGCGGGCACCTCTCTGTACCAGGTTCTGTGCTAGAGACGGACCCTGCCTTCTCAGAGCTCATCACCTACAGGAGGAGGACGTGCCCAGCTGTCAGATATATACAGACACCTGCGTATACATGTGTATTTCCTATTGGCTCTGTTTCTCTGGAGAACCCTGATTCCCATAGGGGTCATCCATATGTCAATAAAAGCCATGAAATTTTGGATGCACATCTATCTATCTACAGGCATATACCTGTGTCTACACTTACTACGGATACATACGTGTATATTTATATTATAGATATACACGCGTATATGTTTTCTATCTATAGTTCTGCCTCTCTGTTGAAAGGAGGCACTGAGGACCAACCCATACAGCCCTCCTAATAAGGCAGTACAGCATCTCAGGAGGAAAGGACGAGCAGTTTGGGGGGGAAACAGTTGTAGGGTTTTCCCCCTTCTATCAACAACACATTTCACTCAGATTGCCTCATCCTTACTCTCCTTCTCTTTGGAGCGGGTGGTGTTTCACCTCTACTCGCAGCTGTGATTTGTTCAAAGAGGCACTTAACCCACACCTGGTCAAGCCGGGCAATCCATCCCCCAAGCCCTGGGGGTCAGGGCTGCAAATTGGTGCAAAATGTATGAATTTCAGGACTCTTGCAGGAATTCTCAGATAAATACCTTACAAAACAACTCCAGGGGCGCCTGGGTGAAGTCGGTTAAGCGACCGGCTTCAGCTCAGGTCATGATCTCACGGTTCTTGAGTTCGAGCTCCGCAAGGGGGTCTGTGCTGACAGCTCAGAGCCTGGAGCCTGCTTCCGATTCTCTGTCTCCCTCTCTCTTTGCCCCTCCCCTGCTCACACACACACACACACACACACGCTCTCTCTCTCTCTCTCTCAATCTCAAAAATAAACATTAAAAAAAAAACTTCAGGGACTGAAAAGTATGTGGATACATGCAGCCAACGTTACAGAGGGCAGAGCTAAGAGGAACCGAATATTGGTAAATCCTTGAATTCCAAACAGCATCGGTTATACTCTTAACCATTTTATTTATATCAGATTACATTGAGCTCGTCTTTGCTGAATCTCGTTGGAGTGGGTTTTCTGATACCTACAAATAGAAGAAGACCCACTGGTGTGGAGATTCTGGAAGGAGCCCACATCCTACCCTAATTCGGGGTTTAGGCATGACAAGGGGACAGGCCATCAGACAGATGACCGCATACAGCTAGGGAGGGTAGCTCGAGGAGAAGCCTGGCCATGGGGTCTGGTCAACATGGAGAGTATTCAAACAGAAAGGCGGACAGAGCCTTCTGAACGTGACTGCAGGGAAACCAGCAAGCCTGGGGAGGACATGTCACAGAGAAGACTTTCAGGACCACCTAGAACCCTGGATCCTTTTCTATCATCCAGGACACTGCATTCTTGGATATTTATGCTGATCAGTCCCCACCAAGCATGTTGAACAACAACCAATGAGGGGATTCAAGGGACATCCACTCACTCTGTTGAGTGAATACGAGTAAATATCTAGTCTGACCTTGCATCTGGCCCCATACTTCTATAAGGTTGACTTAATACAACACACACACACACACACACACACGGACCCCACATGGGAAACAAATTTGTTAATAAACCTGAAAGAATACAGCCTCTGGATACAGAGGAAAGAGCCTCTTTTAATTTACTAAAGGAAACAGATGTTAATTTTTAGACAGTCTCCGTTCTGGGCACACGAATGAGGCTTGTCTTGGTGGGCAGAAGCAAGAGAGAGTTACAATCCAGTTCACCCAAGCGGCCAACCAGATTAGCTAGAAATCCTGCTGTTGGCTGCCATCTATGTTGGGAAAGGAAAGAATTAAGTATAGGAATCTTGGGAAAGTGAGAACGATAGACAGCCTCTGTGTATCTGATTCCCCAGGTTTTAATAGCAATAAAGCAGGATGTGAAAATGGATTCACTAGGACGAGCCTACAAGCCTCCCCTCCACCCCTCTGCCGAACCGCTTTTTCTAGCAAATATGCTTTTTTGTGGTCCTCCCGCATTCTGTACGCTGATTTTTCCGAATGCGGGGTGGTCATGTCACGCAGCTAAGCAAGGACACACGCCCACCAAAGCAGCCTGTCTGCTCGCGGATAAACAGACTTAGGGTAACCCCCTAAGGAAGGAGTATGAAGCCGGAAGGTGCTCAGAACGGTCCTAGTGGTGGATGTTTGGGAACTTAACAATGAAGGAACTTGGGACAGATTCGAAGTCAGGCAGGTGTTTTTGTTTTCGTCTTGTTTCTCCTCCTTCCCCACGCTTGTGCCTCTCATTCTAGGGAAGCATCAGAAAATAGAACTTTTTTTAGGCTTCTAAGGCCAACGCAGATTCTGCATGTTGCCATTGTGTCCTGCCTTTGTCACGGTAGTGCTGAGGCAGATTTATTTATTAACGATCCTGTAAATATTTAGGATGGTGGGGCAGCACAGGGAAGCAGCTGAACCAAATCCGTGAAGAGCTGAGAGTTTTCCTAGTGAGATTGAGATCAGTTCTTTTGTCGTCATGGACAAATTAAACAAAGTGAGCTGTAAGATAAGACCGGGTACATTACATGTAAATATATATGACACACACACAAAATATATATATATGACACATACGTATCACACATGTAGTACTGTGTGTCTAATATGAAATATACATCATGTATGGGTGATACACGCTTTACAAAAACAAGACAAAAAATAACACCGTAGGGACGCCTGGGTGGCTCACCTGGCCGAGCGATGGGCATCGGCTCAGGTCATGATCTCACAGTTCATGAGATCAAGCCCGGCGTTGGGTTCCTCGCTGACACCGTGGAGCCTGCCTGGGATTCTCTCTCCCTCTCTCTTTCCTCCTCCCCTGCTCGCAGGCGTGCACTCCCCTCCCCACCCCCCCGCTTCCCCTTCCCTCTCTCTTTTTCTCTCACTCTCAAAATAAATAAACTTAAAAATACCTTGAAAAACCAAAAGTAACACTGTATGTGGCATTACAACATTATATACAGTGTTACAATATGTAGTGCTATTTTTATACTGTTCTTTGTATTTGCATATATTTTGCACAAAGATAATGTAAAAATCACATAACATGTACCCATACGTACATAGTCTATATCCAATATACAGCTGACCCTTGAACAGCACAGGCTTGAACTGTGAAGGTCAACTTATGTGTGAATTTTTTTTTTCAGTAAATATAGTACAATGCTGTAAATGTATTTTCTCTTTCCGATGACTTTCTTTCCTTTTTTTTGAAAGTTTATTTATTTATTTCGAGAGAGAGAGCAAGAGGGAGAGCACAGGGGAGGGGCAGAGAGAGCAGGGGAGAGAGAGAGGATCCCAAACAGGCTTCTCACTGTCAGTGCAGAACCCTGAGATCATGACCTGAGCCGAAATCAAGAGTTAGACACTCAGCCAACTGAGCTACCCTGGAACTCCCCGCCCCCACCTGATTTTTTTTATTAAAAAAATTTTTTTTTAATGTTTATTTTTGAAACAGAGAGAGTGCAAGCAGGGGAGGGGCAGAGAGAGGGAGACACAGGATCCCAAGCAGGCTCCAGGCTCTGAGCTGTCAGCACAGAGCCCAACGGGGGGCTCGGACCCACAAACCGTGAGATCACGACCTGAGCTGAAGTCGGACGCTTAACCGACTGGGGCCTCCCAGGCACCCCCCCTCCACTGATGATTTTCTTAATAACACGTTTTCTCCGGCTTGCTTCATTACAAGAATGCAGTATGCGATACATAGAACATACACACGCAGTACGTGTTAACGGCTGCTTATGTTGTCGGTGAGGCTTCCTTCCGGTCAACAGGAGGCTATTAGTAAGGTTTGCGGGGAGTCAAGAGTTACACACAGATTCTCGACGGTGCGGGGTGTGGGTGCCCCAGTCCCGCATCGTCCGAGGGTCATGTGCACATCACACACACACAAGGGCTCCGGAGCTCAGTTTCCGACTCTCCAGATGGCTCCTTCCTGTTCTTTCTGCCCAGCGCAACTCCACCCTTTCTTTTCCCCGTCTCCCCAGCCACTGGTGCGGAGCCCGGGAGCCATTAGTAACCTGTCTGTCACATTTTTCTGTCCTTAGAAACGCAACCTCATCCAACCCAACGGCTTTGAAGTCCAATGTTCATGTAAATGCAAACGGCTCCCCGAGCACCAACAGGCCTGAAAGGAACCTCAGGCCGACTGTAATTACAGAGGGCTGGTGTTTTCCACCTGATTCTTCACTCCCGCCAGGCCAGGCCGCACGCCGGAGTACCTCGTTCACCCAGCATTTCTACCTCTTCCTCCCTGGGCCTCTGTATCACAGACGGTTCCCCACATCTCACTGGCTGATTGTTTATTTGAATGTCCAGGGGGCAAGAAAGTCCAAACTAAGGCCAGATAATGTGTGTGTGTGTGTGTGTGTGTGTGTGTGTGTGTGGAGAGAGAGGGAGAGAGATTTATTATAAGGAATTGGCTCATGAGATGATGGAAGAGAACAGTACCAAGTTCTGTGGGATGAATCAGAAGCAGAGGACCCAGACAAGCTGATGGTGTAGTTCTAGTCTGAGTCCAAAGGCCTGAGAAGCAGGGCTGCTGAAAGTCCAGGTCAAGTCTGAAAGCAGGGAAAAAGCCAGTCTCACTGGAAACCGGCACGCAGCAGAATTTCCCCTTCTTGGCCTTTTTGTTCTATTCAGGCCTTCAACTGATTGGATGAGGCCCACCCGTAATAGGAAGGGCCATCTACTTTACTCAGTCTGCCAATATAAAGACTGATCCTAACCAAAAACACTCTCACGGACACACCAAAAATAATGTTTGGCCAAATATCTGGACCCCCGGCGGCCGTCTCAAGTTGACGCATAAAATTAACTATCACGATGTCCTAATTCCCAGAACCTATGCTTATGTTACCTTCTCTGGGAAAAAGGGAATTTACCATTCCTGAGAGGTGAGATTATCTGGGTGGACACAGTGGAATTTCAGGAGTCCTTTATTTGAGGGAGGCTGGAGGGGCAGAGTCCGAGAAGGAGGTGTGATCCCAGAAGCAGAGTTCAGAGAGGAGGGAAGGAGCTCGACCCGTGTTGAGCTCTGTGGGGACAGTGCAGAGCCTCTCTCTCTCCCTCTTTCTCTGCCCCTCCCCTGCCGGTGCTCTCTCTTTCTCTCTAGAAAATAAGTAAATAATCATTAAAAAACAATAGTGTCTCATCAGCAGTATCAGCCCTCCCCTGTTATGATGGTCAATGAAACCCTTCGTGTTGACTGCCTCACCGGCCTCATTGGGGCCCATCTCACAGGCGTAAGACCCAGGCCAGGCCCAAGTCCTTCTCCTGGGACTTTACCGTTGCAGCTGGAAGAAAAGCAATGGACCCCTGGTGTCACGGTCTGGGAGGCCAGTGGGGGCCTCTGGACCTCAGGTCCCCACTGGTAAAGGCCCATCTGCTGTGAGAAAGAGGCCCCCAAGAGGCCAGCAGGGGTGGCCTTGACCTGCAGAGAGTATGACTCTACATCCTGTAACCACCCCCGGGGTGCTGGCTGAGTGGCTCCCCGCCACCCCGCTTCCCTCCAAGTGCTCGAACCCCATCTCAGACACACAGGCTTGAAACTCTCGGCTTCTTAGCTGTTTCTTCTGGTAGCGTTTCTGTCACTTGCAACCGTAGAGGTCAGTCCTGGGGGGTAGAATGAAGTTCAGCTGGTACCTTGTGAACGTCAGCCATTTTCAAGGCGACGTGCAGGCCGGTTATGATGACCAGAGATAGAGAGAGACACGGCCCCGTGCTCCCCAGCTGCCATGAGCCACGCTGTCTCCAGAGGGTACTTGTAACCGTTCCTAGACTGTGTCCTTGATGGACCCCCCAAAGCCCACGGCGGAGAGGAGGTGGGGCCAGGCCCTGGTTCGTTCTGCAGGCGGACAGAATTTCGTAACCGGGTGTGCTCAAAACATATGAAGGAGATTTCTGAGACAAGTGCAGGGAGGTCGCCGCAAATGGCTGGTGTTTGTATACATTCGACGCGTTGGAAGGAAGCTTTCGACACAGGCAGCCGAGGGGAAACACTTCTATTCAAAAGAAAATCCCTCCATGGAGTGAGCTCTCCATTCATTGAAAATTCTCTGTTGAAAGGAGCAGGTGTGAAGGAAGAAAAGAGTGGAACTTCCCTGGGATGGATTAGCACACTTCTTCGGAATGTGTTCAGAGACCCTCCAGCTGCTTGGAAACTGATTGCAAACTGATCGCCAGCCCAAGGCTTTCGTCTCACTACTAGGGGGACAAAAAAAAAAAAAAAAAAAAAGCCCAGTGGTCCCGTCTAACTTAAAACAGCCCAACCCAGCTATTAATCAAAATTCTCAACAGGAACCTGAGCCCTGGTCTTCTGCAGCCGGGAGACCTCGGTAAGAAGGACTTCTTCTCCCTTTCTGTGCCCACCCAGCCCCAACCATCCAGGCGCCTGGTGGCGGGATCCCCACGGACAGCAAATCTGCCAGGGCCCTGATGGGGGTCCCCAGGGAAGCCGGTGCCAGCAGCTGCCCCAGGACCTAGGGGATAGTGTGACCCAGACGAGATGCTCGGTCAGGTTTGTGGAAGGAGTGAGGTCATGAGGTGACAACTCCTGTCCTCCCTGTCCAATCCCCACCCCCCGCCACGGAGAGATAACTGATCACCAACCTGGTGGGGTCCTCTCCGCCCAGAGGTGCCTCTGTGACATCTTTTGTCATCATCCCCTAGTTCCCTAAACTGGTTGTCTCCTTTGAAACCCCCTCCCCCCAGGGTCCCACTGGCACCTCAGTTCCCAGCATTTGCCTGTGGACCTGACTTCTGACCATTGAATCCCGACCAGGTAGCGTTCTAACCCCTGCGTGAAGAACTTGAAACTTGGGGACACCACGGGCAATGATGTGAACCTCACCCAAAAAGTGGGCACGTTTCAGGGGGTCTGGCTACCTGCCCAGGTGTGGAGCTATCCAGGATGCTCAGCGGGGAGAGGCTGTCCTGCTCTGAAGCCCTTGTGAGGGCCACCCAGGGGCTCCTGCAGGAGGGCAAGGGGACCAACAGTGAGTGTGTGTGGAGGTGGACAGCGGGCCGGGAAGGTGCTGGGTGGGATCTGGAGGGACAGCGGGCCAGACAGACGCTGGGTGGGGTCTGGAGGGACAGTGGGCCAGGCAGACGCTGGGTGGGGTCCCTGGAGGGACAGCGGGCCGGGCAGACGCTGGGTGGGGTCTGGAGGGACAGTGGGCTGAACAGACGCTGGGTGGGGTCCCTGGAGGGACAGTGGGCCGGGCAGACGCTGGGTGGGGTCCCTGGAGGGACAGCGGGCCGGGCAGACGCTGGGTGGGATCTGGAGGGACAGCGGGCTAAGCAGACGCTGGGTGGGGTCCCTGGAGGGACAGCGGGCCAGGCAGATGCTGGGTGGGGTCCCTGGAGGGACAGCAGGCTGAGGAGATGCTGGGTGGGATCTGGAGGGACAGTGGGCTGAACAGACGCTGGGTGGGGTCCTTGGAGGGACAGGGGGCCGGGCAGACGCTGGGTGGGGTCTGGAGGGACAGTGGGCTGAACAGACGCTGGGTGGGGTCCCTGGAGGGACAGGGGGCCGGGCAGACGCTGGGTGGGGTCTGGAGGGACAGTGGGCTGAACAGATGCTGGGTGGGGTCTGGAGGGACAGCGGGCCAGGCAGACGCTGGGTGGGGTCCCTGGAGGGACAGTGGGCCGGGCAGACGCTGGGTGGGGTCCCTGGAGGGACAGTGGGCCGGGCAGACGCTGGGTGGGGTCCCTGGAGGGACAGTGGGCCGGGCAGACGCTGGGTGGGGTCCCTGGAGGGACAGTGGGCCGAGCAGACGCTGGGTGGGGTCTGGAGGGACAGTGGGCTGAACAGATGCTGGGTGGGGTCTGGAGGGACAGCGGGCCAGGCAGACGCTGGGTGGGGTCCCTGGAGGGACAGTGGGCCAGGCAGACGCTGGGTGGGGTCCCTGGAGGGACAGTGGGCCGGGCAGACGCTGGGTGGGGTCCCTGGAGGGACAGTGGGCCGGGCAGACGCTGGGTGGGATCTGGAGGGACAGAGGGCCAGACAGACGCTGGGTGGGATCTGGAGGGACAGTGGGCTAAGCAGACGCTGGGTGGGGTCCCTGGAGGGACAGCGGGCCAGGCAGATGCTGGGTGGGGTCCCTGGAAGGACAGCAGGCTGAGGAGATGCTGGGTGGGGTCCCTGGAGGGACAGGGGGCCGGGCAGACGCTAGGTGGGGTCTGGAGGGACAGTGGGCCAGGCAGACGCTGGGTGGGGTCCCTGGAGGGACAGCGGGCCGGGCAGACGCTGGGTGGGGTCTGGAGGGACAGCGGGCCAGGCAGATGCTGGGTGGGGTCCCTGGAGGGACAGCGAGCTAAGCAGACGCTGGGTGGGGTCTGGAGGGACAGTGGGCCAGGCAGACGCTGGGTGGGGTCCCTGGAGGGACAGCGGGCCAGGCAGATGCTGGGTGGGGTCCCTGGAGGGACAGCAGGCTGAGGAGATGCTGGGTGGGATCTGGAGGGACAGTGGGCTGAGCAGACGCTGGGTGGGGTCCCTAGAGGGACAGCGGGCCGGGCAGACGCTGGGTGGGGTCTGGAGGGACAGTGGGCTGAACAGATGCTGGGTGGGGTCTGGAGGGACAGCGGGCCAGGCAGACGCTGGGTGGGATCTGGAGGGACAGTGGGCCAGACAGACGCTGGATGGGATCTGGAGGGACAGCGGGCCAGGCAGATGCTGGGTGGGGTCCCTGGAGGGACAGTGGGCTGAACAGACGCTGGGTGGGGTCTGGAGGGACAGCGGGCCAGGCAGATGCTGGGTGGGGTCCCTGGAGGGACAGCGGGCTAAGCAGACGCTGGGTGGGGTCTGGAGGGACAGTGTGCCAGGCAGACGCTGGGTGGGGTCCCTGGAGGGACAGCGGGCCAGGCAGACGCTGGGTGGGATCTGGAGGGACAGCGGGCTGAACAGACGCTGGGTGGGGTCCCTGGAGGGACAGCGGCTGAGGAGATGCTGGGTGGGATCTGGAGGGACAGCGGGCTGAGCAGACGCTGGGTGGGGTCCCTGGAGGGACAGCAGGACCAGAAAGTGCCTGGCTCAGGACCCCATTCTCTCTTGGTTTGTGCACCTCTCGTTAATGCAGCGGCTTGGGGGGACTCTGTCCATCCGGACCCGAGCCTCCTGGTCTGTGCCGCCCGGAGGCAGAAGCCGGGGGCACCTCCACCCTTGTGTTTAAGTGGTCCTGGCATTTCACATCACGATCTGCTGTGAACATTCCCTTATATATCTGTGCTCCTAGCAGTTAAACAGCTCAACCGCTGCAAGGCGGACAATGGATAATTCTGACGGACGGACGATGTTGAGCCCCGCAGCTAAACGTGTTCGCACCCCGGAGCCCTGCACTCACGCACGGGGCGTCCTGAAACCTGCTGGCACGTTTGCACCACCAGGTGGACGTTCCGAGCCAGAGGCACAGGTGCCTAATCGCTAAGCCGTGTGCTAACTTCACCTCCGGGGATCGTCCCCTGGGAGTATCCGGTATCTGTCAAGTTAGGCAGTTTGGCGGGACGGGGGTCTTGGGTGCGTGACTGCTTCTTGGAGAAGTCACAAGATGCTTCCAGAAGCAAAAACAATCTATCGGTGGTAGGGCGCCTGTGCGAAGATGAAGTCAGTGCTCGACCCGGATTTAAGGACAGCGACGGTGACGCGGTTTTTCGTCCCTGTTTGGGTGGCTGTGTCTGCTTGGCCTTGCGGCTATTATCAAGACTGTCTCATGCGAAACTGCTGATATGTGACCATCCTGACACACAAAATTACACCGTCGGCAGACTTCTGGGGATGACTTACTGGCCAAAGTGGTTATTATTATATATTTCAGGTCACTTTCATACAGTGGCCTCTTTCAGCCTAAATTAGAATCAACAAAAAGTCACAGTAAACTAGGGTACAGCTCTAATAGGGCCCGAACTTCTGGGATTCGCCGTGCAGGGATGGAAATGCCTCCCGAAAATGTTTTTACTCCCCGATCCATCGTTGCTCTTGTGAGACTGTAAAATAGGGTGACGTGTTCTTGCTGACAACACAGCCTCTGAGTTGCTTTCACTGTTGAGAGCGGAAATGGGACAGAACCTTCCAGAATCTCCCACCCCCACCCCCCAACTCCCCCGCCCCCGGGGACCATGCACTGGGCGTGTGGGGTGTGTGCCTTATGGACCAGACTTCATTTCGTCCTTCCAGTAATCGGGGAGGTCGCTGTTGACAGATTTTCTCCGCTTGACTAGCGTGGAAACTGAGGCACGGACTCAGGAACAGCCTGCTCAGATTGCACAATCAGAAAGCAGCAGAGGAAGAATTCTGCTAAGTCAGATCTAACACCAGGGTCCCCCGCCCTCTGCAGATCGTCTCTCCTGGCAGCACATCGATGCATGTTCACTGTGCAGAGTGGGTGCGTCTTCAGGACAAGTCGAGGTTTGGTGTCTGTTCTGAATGGTCTCAGAGGCCGGCTGGAGCCAGGACAGACCCAGAAAACCGTGATCAAGATCACAAAGACCAGATAAACCATAGAGGGCTTTTCTGCACAAAGCAGAATGATTTTGATTTTTCAGGGGCTGGGGATCTTTAGAAATTAGCGTAACATCAGCTTTGAAAGCCACAAGAATTATTTTAAAAAGGTTTTATTTTAGAGAGAGAGAGAGAGAGAGCATGAGTGGAGGAGGGATGGAGAGAGAGGGAGACACAGAATCCAAAGCGGATTCCAGGCTCTGAGCTGTCAGCACAGCGCCCGATGCGGGGTTCGAACTCACAACCCACTAGATCATGACCCGAGCCAAAGTTGGAGCTTAACCTACTGAGCCACTCCCTTTTTTAAAAAATAAATTTTTTTAGTGTTTATTTATTTTTGAGAGTGAGAGAGACAGAGTAAGAGTGGGGGGGGGGGACAGAAAAACCACAAGAATTCTTTTAAAAGGCTGCGCTCTTTCTGATCGGAAAATTAATGCGTATCTCCTAGAGAACGTGTATGTTTATGATAATACAGAGCTCTGTAAACTACTTTTTGTGAACGCACCACCTTTTGCCATCCGTGTCCCTGTTTCTAACTGCGTAGGCTGTTTAATGACCGAAGGACATTTGTGTGTGTGTGTTCTAGAACACAGCTCGCAGGTAGGCATTGAGACTCAGCCGGCCAGCTGAGATACCCAGCAGCTCACTGGGTGGCATATTTACTTTGAAGTCCTGGCATCTAATAGGTGCTTAGCAAACATCTCTGAAGGGGACGAGTTCTGCGATATCTGTGCTAGGGGCTGAGGACATAACAGGAAATACAAAAAAACCGAGTTGCAACTCTGGGGAGCTTGGCCTGTAATGAGGAGGGATAAATACGGTAACCATCACACTGAAATAAAATATTTGCGGGGGGAAATGGTATAAAGAGAAATGAAACGTGGTGGGTGCGTCTCAGACTTTACACGGACTCATTAGGGGCCTCTCTCTGGCAGACGGCAGACGGGACTGTGGGAAATGAACCAAAGGAGATAATTTCGCCAACGGTCCTCTTGTCTCTGTTAGTACAATAGAGAAGCATACCCCTTAGTGAGCGAGATGCACGTGCCTATAAAGTCGGCACAAAATCCCGCACGAATGTATACAACGAAGTGGAAGAAAGCACGAGGAAGACTTCTCTTACGTCCTCAGCAGATAAGTGGATGCTCCCCGGGACTGTCCCCTGAATTCCCGGGAGAGCCACCTGAGCTCATTCTGGAGGTCAGGGCCCTGGAAGGCCAAGGACTTTGTGTGGTGAAATCCAAAGGCCTGGTTCCCGCAGGGGACCTAGTATGTTTTATGGAGACACTGTAAGGAGGAGGGGCGGCCCCTTTGTCCTCAAAGAGAACGTCTTCCTTCTTCCTTTTCACAGGCAGATGGACCACTGTGCAGGCTGGGAGGTGGCAGTGCTGGGTGTCTGAGGAAGGTCAGGGAGGAGGGATGGGGCGGAGAGAGGGAGAAAGATGGGAGGGAGGGGAAGGGACAGAGGAAGGAAGGAAAGGGAGGAGAGGAGGGAGGAGGGGAGGGAGGGAAAGAGGAAGGAGGGAAGGAAGGAGAGGAAAGGAGGGAGGGAGAGAGGGGAAGGAGTGAGGGACAGAAGAAGGAAGGAAGGAAGGGGAGGGAAGGTGGGAAGGGGGAGGGAGAGAGGGAGGGAAAAGGAAGCAGACACTGATGTGCTATCACAGTCTTCATTGAAGGTAAAAATTTGCAGAATATTTAATATGATTGGAGGTCATCTCATTAGCTTTGATTGGATTTTGCTTCTTTGTAAAGGCTGCTGCTGCTGCTGCTGATAATAATAATAATAATAACAACAGCTACTACTTCTAGAGCAAAGCAGATACAGCAGATACAGCCAGGCACTCTTACACACACACACACACACACACACACACACACACCCCGTACATACATGCTGCATGTAACACATGCGTGACCTTCATAGCAGCCCTGAGTTAGCCGTTATCACCACCATCCCGTGAGCAACCGCAGACACAGAGGGTTCGAGTAGCATGCACAACTTACTGTAATTCCTTGTAGCTGCAGCGTGTTGTGAGTGGACCAGATTCAGATTCAGATCCCGGGCTCCAGAACCCCGAGGCCGCGCTCTAACCACTACCCGGCCCGGACTCTCTCTTCCCCTGCTCTGTATCCCTTGGTCCTTGGAGACGCACAGGCAATAACATCTCTCCCACAGCCTCTCCCACAGCCTTCCCAAAGAGGAATATCTTTCCTGTGTTTAGGGTTCTAGTTACTGCATCTGGAAATTCCCCTTAAATTACTTTGCCCATAGGTACTGATACCCTTAGCTGTGCTCGGTCAGTGACACGTATCCATCCTACAAGAAGGCCCGTTGTATCCATACATTGAGCTACTCGCGACAACTTCCGCAAAGATGCTCAACAACCCTTTTGCGTGTTTAACAACTCGGATGCAAAGCATTGAACATACTGGGACAGACGTAGTGAAGACGTTATTAAATCACATCTACGTAAGAAGTAGATTGAATGTAGGACAGAGAGTTAATAGCTTAGCTCGTCACGGGAAGCCATTTGCTGGTGTAGGAGGCACGTCTGATCCGGGTTCTCCTTTTTGGACGGGTCCTGTTGCGATCGATGGGTCTTGTACCGTCCCCACTGGGCTGTGAGCTCTACGAGGACAAGGATTGTGTCTCTCTCTTCCTCCCCCTCCAGAGCAGTGTTTGGAATATCACAGCGTCCGCAGCCTCTGTTGAAAGAATAAACGAATGGTTGACTGACTGCAGATCTGGTCGAGGAAGTGGTTTTGAATGCCCCTAAACGCATGCTGTTAATTACCACCGGTGACCTAGCTCTGGTCCTGGGTACGGGCCACAAATTAGGACCGTTCACGTCAGAAATTAACCTGGACACCCAGGTTCCATCCGCTGGGCTTTGGGATTGCTCACCTCCCCCTTCATTTTGGGTTAAGGGTAGCTTCGGTTCCCACACCGCACCCATGGCGGGCCTCACTCATCAACCACAGCGTCGTCTCAGAAACCCTGTGAATGCCACACCCCATGTTCGCACAACCGGCCCGCAGAAGTGACAGGGCCCACGACACCCTCTACCAGCCCCCTGAAGAGGCAGACACGGAGCTTGGGGAACACAATTAGGCAAATCAGTAGAGGAGGGAAGGACGGTGGGACCTTTTCGCTGTGCCCCAGGCCTCACCCCGCAAGCCGACCTCCTCACTGCTCCGAACCACTTTGCGTGAGCACACGGGTGCCACAGCGCTGTCTTCACAGACGGTTTCTTTAACGAGAGGGGAGAAGGACGCATCTTCCCTCTTTACCGACTCAAACGAAAACCATCCCGGAAGCCACTGCCCCCCATTAAACGTGAGTATCTCACACACGTGCGATGAGCAGAACATTACACTCCAGCGTGCTAACAGAGGCGATCAAAAATGAAAAACAGGAAGTAAGTTGCTAAACGCAAGTGCCATCTCGAGAATAAACTCACCGGGCGTAAGTGGGGCATCCCAGTTAGATAAGAAACCCCGCCCAGACCAGCATCCCTGGCAAGATCGTGGGTCGCAGAGCCCCACACAGCCACCCCGCGAACTGGGTCTTGCGACCGACCCCTCTACCTCTCTACCTCGCAGCTCACCTGGAAAGACAAAGCTTGTCAGGAGCACATCCTCCTGGGGCAAAATCACTCACTGCCTTTTCTCCCATAAAAATAAAAGGAAACAGCAGGGGTCTCTCTGCAGCCCTGTCTAGGGGGAGCTAACAGGACAGGAGTCAAAGTCTTATCTTTCCTCCTGCTTCGCCCGGACACGTTCCAAACTCCGGCAAAATGCATTTGTTTTGGTGGGTGCTGTTGGGTTCCCCGCAGTGTGGTATGATGGTTAGGGATTGGGGTTGTTATTGGATATAATGCCTCTAATGTGGGAGAAGGCCCGTCCCACCCAGGTCAGAAGACACCCACACATGAACACAGCAAAGGGCTTCGGATGGGGGAAGGAGCCCACGACGCAGATGTCCCCGACATTGCGATGATATGCCACGGTGTTCTCCGTGCAGGCAGAGAAGTTGAGATCTGTTAACTTCCCCTCCCCTGTCCTCCTTAGCATCCCCCGTCAGGACTAATGACGATTACTAGTGATGATAATACCTAACCCTGAGCACTGATGACCTGTCAATCCTTGTCTAAAGAGGATCGACCTGGGAGCTAGTGACAGCTGTCATCATGCCTAACATACCAACGATGGGCTCAATAGCTCATCTCAGCTCTTCTAGGTAGAATGCGGCGGAGTCAGGACTCGAACCCAGGACGCCTGGCCCCCAGGTCCGTACTCTAACCGCTGTGCTATACAGAGGCTCTCTGGCATCCTTCCTCCCGCCCACTGTCCTGAGGGAACAGAGTCTCGCTCTGGCCATCTCCTACGTGCAACCTAAAAGGGCACTTTTCTCTCTCAGCTCCCTCGTTGCTGACTCTAGAAATTTCCCTTTGATTTACTGTCAATATGTTATTAATGTCGTCGATTGCGTGTAGTCAGAAAGAGCCACACTGCAGCCAGGAGCCGTTGGTTGAAAATCACCGAACGATGCTTATCAGAACTTTTACAATATTTAACGCCCAGGGTACAAATGCATCATAAATTCAACAAGAGTGGCGAGGAGCAGGTTGCATACAAAAATCAGATCAAACAGCAGGAGAGAACGCAAATTGGCTCAGGCCATCGAGTTAAAAAGTACCCGTATTCCATGTTGCGAGCCGGGAACTCGGGGCGAGGCTTACCACGGACGGTGGGCACCCAGGAAGCGTCCTGTTCTTGCGTTCACACGGTCGTGACGAATAGACGTTGTGTTGTCTCTGGTGGGAGGTGGAATGAAGGCCTCCAAGCCATCCACCTCCTCGTCCCCAGGACTTGAGAACGTGTGAGCTCACGTGGCGAGAGGGGACTTGGCAGGCGGGAGCCGGTTAAGGCCGCTGAGATGGTGAGAGTTGTGCGGGTGACCCGGTGTGACCACAGGTGCTTACACGTGGAGGAGGGAGGAGCCCGGGAGGCAGGTGCCTCCGGAAGCGGGCCAAGGCAAGGAACGGGTCTCCCGTAGAGCCTCCAGAGGGAGCGCAGCCCCGTCAACAGCCCTGGGACCCCATTCAGACTTCGGGCTCCCAGAACTGAGATAATTCACGTGTTGTGTTAAACCACCATGCTTGGGATAACTTGTTCCATCAGCTAGGAAACAGGTGAATCCCCTTTGAGTGGAAATTCTCCGGGGGCTGGACGGGGCCCTTCTCGTCAACCTGTGGAAACTCATCCCCTAGGGCAGTGTGTGAACTCCACCAGGCCTCACAACATACGTGCTGATGGAACGTGCAAATACATAAATAAGCCAATGAGCCCAGATTCTGGCTAACCGTGTCGTAAGCATCTCTAACGATCTATCTCACCGGCTAACAAAAATGGCCTGGCTGCGGTCCAGCGTGGGCGGCAATATTCCGACACGCATCCGGGCGCGGGGGCTCCATCCACTGGGTCTGGGGACCGGCTGCACCCCCTGCATACCCAAGCAGCAGGCCTTTTGCTAACCCGTGGCAGTACGCACGGAGAGACTGTACAAAGTTTCAGAATCCACGCCGTGCGGAATTGGTAGGGATTGAATAGAAATAGGAATTGACTGACAGAAAGCGTTTGCCAACTCTCTCTGGAGGCACGGGGCACAGCTGGATCTTTGGAGAGTGCCCAGGTGGGAGGAAGGGCTTTCGGCGTTTCTGCTGCGCTGCAGACCTTTACAGGTGCGTTGCTGACAACACAGCTCTCCTTCGCCCCCCAAACAACTGTGCGCGCCCAGAGCGCGACCACATCCCTCCCGTCCACGGGAGCGGCAGTGCCCCTGGCTGACAATTACGGTTTGTTTCTTTACTCTAGAGAGGGAAGCGTCTTTGCTGTCTTTCCTAGATTACCACTTTATTAATTCAAACGGAAAACACCCCAGAAAACAAACATTCGCTTTAAATGAAACGTAAGAATGCCGCACACATCACGGGGCGCCCAACGAGCAAGGCATTAAAATGTAGCGCACTGATCCAGGCAATCAAAAATGCAAAAGAGGAAATAAATACTCAGGAGCAGCTGTCACGCTGAGAACAAACGCTCAGGCAGCAGAAGCCAAAGGTTGGAGCAAAGTGGAAAACTCGGGACCCAACGGCCGCGAGCGCGCGGGAGACAACAGGCCTCCAGGCGAGAGGCGCTAGTTATGCCTACAGATGAAGAACCAGCTTTTGCCAAATGTAGCCTTTGATAAAGATACACTGGAGGGAAAAGCAGGTGAGGGATGTGTGCTGCTGGGAAGGCGGCACCTTGCGGGCATTCTTTTTTTTTTTTTTTTTTTTTGGCCTAAAACCCAAGGAAGGCGGCGGAAGTCTGGTGCAATCTCGTCTAAGTGCTTTCCACTAAGTGCTCGGCCAAGTCGTTTCTAAGGCGGGGGACCGGTGGGAACGTGGGGCATCGATCCCGAGACGCCGACAAGCATCTGAGCCTTCCCCGGCGGCCCCACCTTGGCTGGGTGATGCTGCCCCGGAGACAGCCTTATTTTCTTTAATGTTTATTTATTTTTGAGAGAGAGAGAGAAAGAGAGAGAGAGCAGGAGAGGAGCAGAGAGAGCTTCTCTTTGTTTGTGTATCCGATCCTCCCTTTGCCTCAGATGTTCCGCTGACAGTGACCAGAAGGTGAACCACAGACCACGGTCCAGGAGGTCGTGCCAGCGCCCCGTGTCAACGACCATCGTCAACTGTAGGATAAAACTCAGAGTCATTGTCATGACCTGGCTCTGCCCCGCTTTCCAGCCTCATCATGGCGCATCCTCCGCTTTGGGCCACACCGACCTCCGGTGCTCCTCGGAGGTGGGAATTTTCTCCTTGCTGGGGCCTTTGTGCCCGGCGATCCCCCTTCCCGTGAGCCTTTCCTCGGCAGCCTCTTAAGCCCACCCATTCTCTTCCTTGGGTCTCAGCACAAACATCCAGGTGAGACACTTGATCAATTCCCTGGAGTCAGGACCACCTTCTGGGAAATCAAGGTCCCGATACAAAGACATGGCAGGCAGGTTCCCTGCCTCCTGGCCCGGATTCTTAACCTCCCACGAGCCTTCCCCTGTGTTTTCTTCGAGGAGAATTCCTTAAAAAACCAAAAATAAATAAAATTCCGACTGCCCTTGGAGTGCAGTAGACTTCAACAGATTTTTCCTTTAAGAGATAAGAATACCTCACACATGCTGCCTTTAGGCGTGATAACGCTTCCGCATCCCGTCGATGTAAATTATAACTCTTTAATCCCCCCAAGAGCCCTGTGACACAGAAACTGTTAATATTCTGGTGTCCTGACGACAAATCTAACGCACAAGACGTTGAATAACTTCCCAAGGTCACAGAAACAGAGCTAGGATTCGCACCCGGGCGGTCGGGATCCGGACAGCCGTGCCGCAGAAGGAATTGGTGCCTTCGAACAACTCAGTTCAGTGACCAAAGGCACAAAGGCAGCCTCGTCTACTTTGGGGAGAACCGTGTGTCCAAGCTAAGTCAATCACACCTTGCAGGCTACCCCTGTCCCCAAACCCAAGCTTGAAGGAGGAGAGAAGAAAAAGGTTGATTGCACTGGACACATCCGTTTTGGAAAATTGTTCATCAGCATCTGTCAAAAGGGAACAAAGACGTAGCTTGAGGTCCAGCGAGCTCTGCCCTCAGGGAATACCCAACAGACAGGGGTGAGGTTGCCTGTCCAAGGAGAGGCACAAGAATCGTCAAGGCAGCACCAGATGGACGGGTTGGAAACTGGAAACTGCCCCCAATGCTCATGAAGCATAGAGCGGATGAATGATGGAAGAAATCATACAGTAAGTAGTGGACTGGGACGATGGACAGGCACACACAGCCCCAGAAGTCATGGTCACCCACGTGTCACGGAGCAGCATGACTCAGAGTTGCTATATGGTCGTATTCCTATAATGCGTGAGAACAGGCGATGCCCACCCGAGCTGTTAGAGGCGGCTGCCCTTGGGGAGGGTCACAGGGGGCTTCTGGGGTATAGGTGATCCCCTGTCCCCTTGGACAACCATCTATGCACTTTTCCAGGTATGTTACATTCCAATGAACAACCTTTTTTTAGAAAAATTTTTTAATGTTTATTTTTGAGAGAGAGAGAGAGAGAGAGAGAGAGAGAGAACGAGTGGAGGAGGGGCAGAGAGAGAGGGAGACATAGAATCCGAAGTGGGCTCCAGGCTGATGCGTCCGACTTCGGCTCAGGTCATGATCTCACAGTTTGTGAGTTCGAGCCCCGCGACGGGCTCTGTGCTGTCCCTTGGGAGCCCGCAGCCTGCTTCAGATTCTGTGTCTCCCTCTTTCTCTGTCCCTCCCCCACTCACGCTCTGTCTCTTAAAGAATGAACAAACGTTAAAAACATTCTTTTTAAAAGTCTGCTTAGCACTTAATTACTTTCTTTTTTTGACAATCCAGCGATGTCTGAAATAATTACATTGTCTCTGTTTTTCATGTTTTCCCTCGAACACGGTTTGTCCTGTTGTAATAGACCCATTGCCACCTTGGAACTACTCGTTGTTTTATTACGATGGACCCAGGAAGGTCGGAGAAGGAAGGACTCTCTTGGGGTGGAAGGTGGGGGGAATTCTCTCCTGCCCGGGAGCCCTCTGGTGCTCAGGTCTCATCTGCAGGACCCCCAGGTCTCCCTCCTTGCAGGAGGGCGAGGCTGGCTTGTAACCAGTGCCCACTTGGGGGCTCCTTCTCGTGGGTGCCGAGCGAGATTTGGGGATCCCAGCCTGTCAATTTCAGCTGGTGCCAGTCTGCATTCAGGGAGGCAGGGGCGAGGGGAACCTCTTCGGGAAAGGTCATGGGGGAGGAGGAGGGGGGACCACTGTTTTCATAAATGCCACCGGGAGAGCAAACTGGAGGCTTCTGAGATGGGGCAACCGTAAGCGTTCGTGACAAGCCTTGTGCATTTTGCAAAACTCTCCCGCTAGAAAATTATTCTGGTGGAGAGTGAGGAAAGTGACCGGCCGTGGTATCCAAAAGGATTTATGACAGTGACACGAAATGCTACTTAAATGTTAGCTTAAAGTGTCTGATGATGGGGAAGTCCTGAAAGGTAGTCTAGCTGTCGGCTGGGGTACAGCGAAGGCATTAACAAAACCGTGCTGGAAAAACAAACAACCAAGAAGTACTTAATGACACGGGAAAATAGCTAATTATAAACAGAATTAAATCGGGTTACAGCGTGACATGCACAGTATGCTTAAAAAAAAAACACGTAGCAGGGGCGCCTGGGTGGCTCAGTCGGTTGAGCGTCCGACTTCGGCTCAGGTCACGATCTCGCGGTCCGGGAGTTCGAGCCCCGCGTCGGGCTCTGTGCTGACGGCTCGGAGCCTGGAGCCTCTTCGGATTCTGTGTGTGTCTCTCTCTCCCTCTCTCTCTCTGTCTCTCTCTGCCCCTCCCTGCTTGCACTCTGTCTCTCTCTCTCTCAAAAATAAATAAACATTTTTTAAAAAAATTAAAAAAATAAACAGGTAGCGACTTTAATATGTTTTTGAGTGAAATTGAGAATATGCTTCATACATCATCTGAATCCATACTTTCATCCTAAAATTGCCCTGGAACAAGGTAATGGTTTTAGAAGAAAAGAATGAGAAACTATGTATCATTCCTTAATAGAGCGAGGTGACTGCCTCATTCTTTAAAAAATAATTTTACGATAATTACAGACTCACGGAAAGTTGTAAGGAAACACCCAGGGAGGTACCACACATCCTTCGCCCAAACCGTCCCAAGATTAGCATCTTGCAAACCGCGACAGGGTATAAAAGTCAGGAAATTAATGACCTTGGTCCGGTCCCTGGAGTGTATTCATATGTTTCATATGTTATGGTTGAACCGGCCCCCGTGTGTGTGTGTGTGTGTGTGTGTGTGTGTGTGTCTGAAATTTTATCACATGCGCAGACCATGAAGCTAACACCCTGCGTGAGTACGTTAACTGTCCCTTGCTGCAAAGCTCCCAGATGCCACCCTTCCGGGCCCTGCCCTCCCCCCTCCTTCCCAGCTCCTGGCAAAGCACTAATCAGTTCTCATCTCTCCAACTGCGTTATTTCACAAACGTCACATAACTGGACTCTTCGGTGGGTACCCTTTGGTGACAGGCTCCCCACCTTGGATGAGTCCTTGAGACGCATCCAAGTTGCCGTCTCCATCAGAGGACAGTTCCTTCGGGGGGTGGGGCTGAGCAGTATTGTTCGGTGTGGCTGTACCACAGCTTGTTAACCATTCGCGGGGCACAGGACCCCTGGGTGCTTTTCAATTCAGGGCGATTATCAATAAAGCTGCTGTAAACGTTAGTGTCTGAGTTTATGCGTGGAAGTCAGTTTGCACGGCTTTGGAATCCACATCCAGGAACACCACTACCCGATCCTACGGCAAGCCCACTTTTGGTCTGCAAAGGAACCACCAGACCATTTCCCAGAGCAGCTGGACCTATTTCTATTCCTGCCGGTGACGTCCCGGTATCTGGTTTCTCGACGGCCTCACCGTCATTTGGAGTGCGGGGTGCTCTCGTGAATGTGTGTGTTTTCATAAGAAAAACTCAGTCGAAGTGCACCTGACTCTTGATCTCGGGGTCGTGAGTTCGAGCCCCACGATGGGTGAAGAGCTTACTTAAAAAGAAAAAAGAAAACAAAAGATTACAACCATCTGCCCATTGGTTAAGCGGTGGGTGGTGAGACCGCTCAGATTGCAAATAATTTTTCTTATTCGCCCCGCTGAATTTTATCCCTCGAATGTATGTTGCTTTTGTATTCAGAAAACAGAAAGTTAGGGTTTTACTCATGTAGGTATTTGGGACGGGGTGGGCCTGGGGCCACAGTCAACGGTGTCAGACAGATGGTGGAGAACTTCACAGACTGAGAAGGGCAAGTTTCTATGAGTTTGTGAGCACCAATCCCATCCCTCCCCAGCTGATCTTTGCAAATAAAAGAAAATCAAATCATAATAATCTTGAGTTTGCTCCCTGTTAATTATATCCGTGTTTTACTGTTGTGGGCAAAGATGCTTTGAATTTAACCAATATTTAAGTCAAACACAGTACAAGTTATCTTGGCATCCCTTGGCGATCATAAACGAGTAAAAATAAGAGATGCTTTGAGAACCACAATTCGTAGTTGGCAGAGAAGAGGAAACCATTAGCTGCTGGCATCTTGGTGACAAGGTTTCTGAAGGAATCTGTTCGTTTTCATTCTGAATTCAGGGATCCATCTGAATTCATTATTCCTTTCAGAAACCAGCTTAACCCCAAAGGGACACATACAGAGACTGTGTTTATTGCTGGTTGTGGTCACCGAAGCTTAATATTTTAATCTAGTTTAATCTGAAACAAAGATTATAAATGGTCCTGCTTGTTATTATGTTTCGCTCTACTCGATGGAAACCATTTTCACTAAATCATTTTTTCTTACTTGTCAGGGTAGAATTAATTAGACACAAGGACAGATTGCATTTGTTCGTAGGGGTTTCCAGAATTCTGGGGAAGTTTGTTGTTGCCGAGGTGGCAGGCTCGAGCTGGTGAAGCATATCACCCCCGCCCCCAGGCTCCCACAGCCTGTGGAGACGGACCCAAACACCACCTGTGGCTTTGGGAGTTTCTTCCCGTTTTACTGAATCCCTCAAGTTTCCCTCTACTTATTCTCGAACCTCACGAAGGACTTGTAGGCAAAGCCTCTCAAGCTGGAGGCTCAGGCCAGCAGCCTTTACAAGGCTGCTCAAAATTGGCCAATATGCAGGGGCACCTGGGTGGCTCGATCAACTGAGCATCCGACTTCGGCTCAGGTCGTGATCTCACGGTTCGTGGGGTCAAGCCCCGCGTTGGGCTCTGTGCTGACAGCTCGGAGCCTGGAGCCTGCTTCGGATTCTGTGTCTCTCCTTTTCTCTGCTCCTCCCCTTCCAGTGCGCGCGCTCGCTCTCTCTCTCTGTCACTGTCTCTCACCAAAATAAATAAATAAACATTAAAAAATTAAATTAACACGCAAACCCAAAATTTCGACCTCTGTTGGTCAGAAGACAAGGAGAAAAGCCCAACATCCTGGTTGCATTTTTTACGTTTTCTGCCCATCCTTCAACTGACCTGTCGTTTTTCTCCCCCGAAAATGGATGAAAGGTACAGCCACTTTGAGATTTCTCCGTAAAGGGTCATCTCCCCCTGGTGACAGAGGAGAGGCTGTCCTTTCCTTTGGCCCCACCGCCCTCCTGCTTCTGTGTGAGACAGACTGGGGCTTTCACGGGCTTCACATTTAAGGCACAGAACCAGAGGGGAGACAAAATGTGGTCCTGGCAACAGGCACCTGCCTCTCCCCTCCCCTGCTCTCCTGACAGGAGCAAGATGGTTATTCGGACCAATGCGGAGCCCTCAGCCTGTTCACAGAGTCAGCAAGAGGTTCTGAAAGGTTTTCCTGTTGAGTCAGAGGCATGCGGGGCCGCGATGTCCTGGGTCACTGTAGACCACGCGTCCGGCAAAAAGGGAAGGACTCAAAAGATGCTTGAAGATGCACCCAAGGTAGCGCTCCTCATGCCCGCGTGTGATTATTAATCAACAGTTCAATCCTGCGGGGCCCCAGACACAGGGCCTTGTCCCCGGCGATCCTCCTTATATACGGACGCCCCATCCTGGGGCTGCCCTCGGGATGCTCCCCGTCTCCGAGCCTCTCTACTGTCCTCCCGTGTAGCAAGGGGACAGTCGCAAGCCCCACCCTGCCCCAGTTTTTCCGAGGCTTCGATGAGGTAATACGTGCAGCGCGTCGGGCGCGGGGCCAAAGTCTCTGTGTTGGAATGCTACTTGTGCCGTCCTCGCAGTTACACCTGTTCCTATCATAATACGTGCGCAGAATTCACTTCTGTCTGGGTCCGTCTCCACTGGCCTCTTGGGTGGCAAGGCGTCAGAAAGTAGGCTAGAGGTTGCGAATGCGCTCTGTGAACCGTGGACTTCTGGTAAATGCTAACCCTCCGGGAAGCCTGCAAAGGGGCCGTCGGAGCCCCGGCACCAGGCGAGGTGTGGGGCACGCTAGGAGTGAAGGCCTCGGTCTCCACCGGCTCTCTTGCTAGAAACGTGCCGGGATCTGAGAAGGACCAGAGCAAACGCCTCGGGTTTGCTCGTGTTTCGACGCATTTGATTACAAGACCGTTGGACAACGTCAAGAATACGAAATAGTACAAGCATGGCTTAAGTCGGAAAGGGCGTTTTTCACTTCCCGAGAAGAACCCCTTCCTGATGAACGAGGTCGCCTAAACCCTGCACAGACCTTGGAGGACTTTGACGTCCTCTGAAGGCTGCGTGGGTCCAGCGTGGGGAAGGAGGCCCACGGCAGGGAAGGCAAATAACTTGCTCACAACCTTGCCAGACGATGTCAGCTCCTCCAGATTATCCATCCCCAGCGGGAAGAGAAGCAAAGTGTGCCGGGGAGCGGTCCGGTCCCTGTCACATTCGTGGCGGCACCCACGTGCTCACAACAGCACCTGCCAAGGCGCATGTTCTTAGTAAATAGGTGTTCATTTAATGACTTAAAGGGACAGGCCCCTGCAGCCAACTGTTTTCTCAGCTTCTCTGCGCTGATGTCTCTCAAGCACAGACAGCAAGTCATTTTCTCCTGGGTACCAGCCCAGTCCTTCCCAGTACTGTAAGGGTTAAATTGTAGTGCAGGGTCGGCCTGTAGCTTGAGAGAAAACAGCTTTGTGTTTGGTGACACTGTAGCTTGAGAAATAACAGCTTTGTTTTGACACTGAAGGTTAAGAGATAACCGCCTTGCTTTACTCTTGTAAATTAGGCTTCATACTCTTGTAAATTAGGCTTCACCAATTAAGGGAACAAAAGTTCAAAGAAAAGAGCATCAGAGGCAGGGTCAAGGAGATCAACTGGTGGCGACTTAACGGCAGAAAGTCTAGAATAATCACCCCATCCGCGAACTGTTTCCAACTCATCTGGGAACTGTTTCTTTGTTCTGTTCCCCAGTGATGATAAGACGATGGGGTCGGCTATAAAAACTCTGTACCCTGGCTGTTCGGGCCGCACTCTGATCAAAAGTGTTGGTCCCGGATCGGTCGGCCTTGCCTCTCGTTGCAATAAACTTTGTGGGGACTGTCACCGGTGCCCGTCGCATTCTGTTTCAGGGGTTGTGTGGATGCAAGAGTACGCCTATTTTATTTTATTTATTTTTTTAATGTTTATTTATTTTTGAAGGAGAGAGAGAGTGTGAGTGGGGGGTGGAGGGGCAGAGAGAGAGGGAGACACAGAATCTGAAGCAGGCTCCAGGTTCTGAGCCGTCAGCACAGAGCCCGACACGGGGCTCGAACCCACGAACCGCGAGGTCATGACCTGAGCTGAAGTTGGATGCTCAGCTGACTGAGCCACCCAGGCGCCCCTTAATACACCTGTTTTAAAACAATCGCATGCAGTGGGAGCCGGGGGGTGGGGGGGTGGGGGGGTGGGGGGGGTTGGGAAACGCCCGGCTGGCTTAGTTTGCGGAGCATGAGGCCCGCGATGGGTATAGACATTACTTAAATAAATTAAAAGTGAAGAAGTAAAACGATGTCACAGGTTTAGAAAGCTGCAGTGTGTGAAACCAGATCTGAGTGGCATCCTGGGAAGACAGTGCTGTTGGGCCCTAAGAAGGATTGTTGTGGAAAATTCCTGAGCAACTGTGTCCCATGAAGACCTCCGTGAAGGAAGTCGTGGGTTTCCCAGGCCTCAAGCGAATCCAGAGCATCTCTGCTTTGTTGCACGCTGAGGATGGCGAATCGCAAGATTCCGTAAAAGATGTTCCTTAAGGGGCGCCTGGGTGGCGCAGTCGGTTAAGCGTCCGACTTCAGCCAGGTCACGATCTCGCGGTCCGGGAGTTCGAGCCCCGCGTCGGGCTCTGGGCTGATGGCTCGGAGCCTGGAGCCTGTTTCCGATTCTGTGTCTCCCTCTCTCTCTGCCCCTCCCCCGCTCATGCTCTGTCTCTCTCTGTCCCAAAAATAAATAAACGTTGAAAAAAAAAAAGTTAAAAAAAAAAAAGATGTTCCTTAAGGGGTGCCTGGGGGGTCTCTCTCTCTCTCTCTCTCCGCCCCTCCCCTGCTCGCACACTGTCTCCTTCTCTCTCTCAAAAATAAATGAACATAAAAAAATTTTTTTGTAAACTCCAATTTGCTGTCAGTAAGTGGGGGGGATGATAGAATCGACTTCCATGGTTGCTGCCGGGGGTAGATTAGGGAATATAGTGCTTTTAAAGCCCTTAGCATTGGTGATGGTCCTATATTCATGTTGACTATTGATCGTGCTAATTCTTCGAGCTATTGCTATCATTTAGCGTAGAACAGCCATACTTTGCTTGCGTTGTGAGGCAGATCTCGCTGGCTTCTAACGGAGGCGTCAGCCCTTAGAACAGCCGGCTTTGTAAACAATTCGGATCAGGGGTCAGGCAGATCCCCATATGGAGAAAACATCCCTGCAGGCTGTTACTTGTTAACAATACGGGTCAGTGGGTGGCGTCCATAAGGAGTCAAAACCCACATTTCAGTCTGGGCTGTTGAGTCGTCTTTCGCTCGGAGACACTAAGTTTCAGATAAAGTGGCCTTTAGTAGGAGTGTTTCATTTAAGGCTCTTTGGTTTTAAAACCTCCGCCTCAGCAGATGAAGGAAACTCTTCAATGAAGTCTGGCTGACCTTCTGCTGTGAGCCAAAGCAGAGCTGCAAGGACCAAATATTTAGTCTCCCAACTGCACCAGCCAAAAAACCAGATTAAAAATACCTGACACAACAATCTGTAAGACACCGAAAGTACACCAAAAAAGACAGGGAGAAAAGGGACACATGGGTGAACCCCACAGTGGCTCCAGCTCGCTGCCCTGTTTCTAGACTATGGAGTAGGATGGGGGGCCCACGGAAGGGTGGGGGTGCTGGGAAGCCCGTAGATTGAGGAGACGGAGGTGAGAGCTGGGGGAGACCAACATAGCCCGAGCCCGGAGGACACATGGCCGGACAGAGGCAGCACTCCACAGGCGTGCGTAGGGCCCCCCTCGAGGGCTCAGCTCACGTGTGTGTGAGATTAATGCACGCGCATCACAAAAGAACCTCCAGATGGGAATGAAAGACAGAGGGCCTGGTGCACACTGCACAGGGAATCGTGCCTGTTTCCATGAGCCGGATTAGCAAACCCCGGGATTCACACGGCACTGGGTAAAGTAGGTACAGAGGTCTTTCCTCAGTAGTGGGGAATAATTAAACTTTAAATGGAGCTCGTACCTGTTCAGCCTCACAAATCTTAAAAGCAAGACCTGTTTCCAAGTAACTGAACCACATCCCAGAGCGAAGCTCGAGAAGATCTCTAAGAATACAAAAGTGCCCAGCAGCCAACGGCGTAAAACTGACAATGTCTGACATCCTTTCAAAAATTATTAGGCAGGCAAAGAACCAGGAACACCTGACAGGTAAGAAGATCAATCAATCAATCAATCAAACCATCCAAGAATTCACAAGCGATTGCAAGGAGCACATAGAGACATTACAAGTTATTATGATCGTGTTCTTTATATTCAAAGAACCAAGCTAAATATTTTTCTCATTTGTGAAAATAAAATTAATTAGGACTGTAGAGTGAATTTTTTGATGTTTATTTATTTATTTTGAGAGAGGGAGAGAGAGAGAGAGAGAGAGAGAGCAGGGCAGAGAGGGAGGGAGAGAGAGAATCCCAAGCAGGCTCTGCACGGTCAGCACAGAGCCCGACACGGGGCTCAGACTCACGAACTGTGAGATCATGACCTGAGCCAAAACCAAGAGTCGGACGGTTAGCCGACTGACCCACCCAGGTGCCCCCGATTTTTTTCTTTTTTAAAAACACTTTCCAGAAATCCCGGGGAGTCTGTTTTGCTAGGTGTGGCTTTATAGCTATTCTCACACTGTTACACCGTCTCCTCCCCGCTGTCCCAGAAGAAGCTGGTGTTCCCCTCTTCTTGAGTATTTGGGCATTTCTAAACTTGCAGTTTGCCAAAGGCTTCCCAGATGATGTTGAACATGGCCCTGTGTTCCAGGCGAATTACCGGAAATGACACTGAAATTTCTTCAAGCTGGTGCATTACCTACATAAAACCCAAAAGGGGAGCTGGGCTAAACGTGCAGATTTTAAAACGAGAGACCAGTTTTCAACTTAATTCCGGGAGTCAAAGCCAGGAGCAAAGCATCAGACACCTGTGGTGGCAAACGGAAAATGTTGCCTTCGATTACTTTCGTTACATCCCAAAGGGATACCCTGATACACCCACATACGAGTCCCAGAGCTTTTTTGCCGTTGTGACGATGTGCCCTGTTGCCTAACTTACGGGAATGAAAACAGTAATCGTTGCTGGTTCTCTACTGCTAATATCGTGGCCCAAGTTTCGAGACTGCAAATGGGGAGATTCCATCCAGAGGATTTTGTAAAATGCCAAACACGAAAAACACGGCAATGGCATATTAAGGCTACTTTCACACAGCTGCAGGATGGGTCTCTGGTGCTTGTTGCTTTGGGCGTATGTTTCTGTACTCGGACGACAGAGGGCTACACCAAGTGGAAGGGCTTGGGGTTCACCTCTACTTGAAAATACTGTGCGATCAGAAACCAATCTCCTTCTTTTTTCTGGTATGCTGCCTTTACCTTTTGAACTTCACGCCCTGGGCTAAGCCCACCTGATTCTCGAATTAAATTGGTTCGAGATCATTGGCCTTGAAGTGGACCCAGGAAGGGAAAAGTGGAAAAATGGCTCCAATCAATTCATTTGAACAAACGAGGAGTCTGCCTCTTTTACTTGGGGAGATTAGCTTCTGCTTCTGGCCGTGATGACGTAGCTATTGTCTGAACAATCTCCCCTTTGAGGACATGTCATGGAAAATAGGAGCAAAGTGAATAAAGTATTCATGACCCACACATTAAATCACAGAGCGGTACAGGTAGTCGGTTCTTACGTTTGTTTATTTTTGAGAGAGAGAGAATGAGCAGGGGAGGGGCCAAGAGAGAGAGGGAGACGCAGAATCCGAAGCAGGCTCCGGGCTCCGAGCTGTCAGCACAGAGCCCGACGCGGGGTTCGAACCCACGGACCGTGAGATCATGACCTGAGCCGAAGTCGGACGCTCAACCGACCGAGCCACCCAGGTGCCCCGGTAGTTGATTCTTATGGATATTCCTCTATTAAAACATTTTTATATTTTCTATCTGCTGGTAGATTCCCAAAGACAATTCATAGCGCATTAAAACATACACAACAGGGGCGCCTGGGTGGCTCAGTCGGTTGAGCATCCGACTTCGACTCAGGTCATGATCTCGCAGTCTGTGGGTTCGAGCCCCGCGTCGGGCTCTGTGCTGACAGCCCAGAGCCTGGAGCCTGCTTCCGATCCTGTGCCTGCCTCTCTCTCTGCCTCTCCCCCATTCTCACTTTGTCTCACTGTCTCTCAAAAATAAGTAAATGTAAAAAAATTTTAAAAATAAAAAATAAAACATACCCAACAATCTCTCTTTATCTGGGGTGGGGGGGGGAGGAAACAAGCAAATATGTCAAGAAAGAAAGCAAGAGCTGAGAGATGAAGCTCATCCCTGTTTTTCCAGTAAATTTCAGCCTTCCTCATTCCATCTAAACGCAGTCACACATTTACTAGAGTCTTTACGTCTTCAGGTCCTGCGTTTGGAGTAATCTACATTTAGAACCTACGACGTTCAAGTCCTGTGCCCTGAATACTAAAGACAGCCTGGTGATAACCACCATCATATTTTCCCTGTAATTTTTTTTTTTTACCCCACTACCCAAGCTCTGAATCGTCTGGATGTGAAAGCAAAATACAGTTTCCTTCTCAGCAAAAGTCACCGCTATGCCAGAGGACCAGAAGTTGGGAACACCATTAGCAAAACATATCATACAGCCCTCATGCTTAGAGTAAATATTTTAGCTTGGTAGTTTTCTCCTTGTAATGATAGGAAAAGATAGGCTAAAATAGGCAGAGAGGGAAAGATAGGACCTGAGGTCCCTGGGTGGGGAAAAACACATATTGTGGAACAATGCGGGGAGTATCTGACCACAGCAACCCCCTCAGGCGTAAGGTTCCTCTTAAGAATGTGACAGACCCCACCTACTCCCCCTCAGCTTCCCTTCCGGAATTTGACAAAAGACCTGCCTAAAAATAAATAGACCATAAAACCTGTGACCCACAAGGAATGATCTGGCTGTAGACCACCCCTCACACAATGGAAATAAATCAATCAGGAGTGGATGACCCAGCACCTAGAGCTATCCAGCCAATAAGGGTAGAACCTGAGAAGGAACGAGGGGGAAAGCATGGGGGAGGGTTGACCAGAACCTTATAAATCAAGGACGCTCCCCTACAGTCCGTGGGCATTCACTTTCCAATGTCCCCTGTCTGTAAAGAGAGCTTTCCTACTATTCTTACTTGCTTCTTCTTTTTTAAATGTTTATTTATTTTTGAGAGAGAGAGAGAGAGAGACAGAGCATGAGCGGGGGAGGGGCAGAGAGCAAGAGGGAGACCCAGAATCAGAATCAGGCTCCAGGCTCCGAGCGGTCAGCACAGAGCCCGACGCGGGGCTCGAACCCACAAACTGTGAGATCATGACTTGAGCTTCAAGTCGGACGCTCAACCGACTGAGCCACCCAGGTGCCCCCTGTTCTTCCTTTCTGATCTTACATTCTAATAATTGTCTGCCTACTGCTCATTTTGTGTCACCTCTTCATGCTTCGAAGCGGCGAGACCCCGCACGAATCCCGGGCACCGAGGTAAAAAATCCTGCAGCCGTTGCCGACTACAAGCTCACGCGAATCCCTTCGCAACGTCACTTGGGCCACCCTGGAAGAGCTGATTTCTGCCCTGGGAAGCTCCCCCAATACCGTCTTTCGAAGAAACAAACGACGTTTCCATGGAAGATGCGTAAAACCTACTGTGGTTACGATGGTTTTCACGGCAGCTGGTAGGGAATCCTGGGGTCACTAGGAGAAATGCAGTCCACGCCCTTTGACGTTACCCCCAGTGGACAGTAACGATTTACTTCACAATTAATTATGAAATACGGTCTTCCAATTAATTAATTTTATAGTAGTTTTGAACGTACAGAAAAGTTTTGAACGTACAGAAAAGTTACGAAGATAGGGCAGGGAGCTCCCATACACCCCACACCTGGTTTCCTCCGGGGTTAACGTCTTAATTTCTACAGTATTTTTTACCACCACTAATGCGTCAATATTGATGTGGCAACGAAGGCAGAAGGAAATGCAGATAAAATTAAATTTCCTTATAACCTTCACCCACTGACAAATACTTGAGGCAAATACAGATCTCACATTCCTCCAGGAACCCCCCACTGCCCTAGTGTCAATGCCTCACTAGAGGGGAAAACAGCCTTAGCCTGACAATAGCAAGGCCTCCAGGATCCCTGAGTCTTCTTTAGCAAGTGAAAGTCCCTTAGGAAATTTCCCTGAGTCTTTACCTCTCCCAACTCCATAGTATATAGCATAGAGTATACAGCATATGGTGTACAGTACATAACATATGGTATATAGTATACAGTATAGAGCATATAGTATATAGTATATAGCATGTAGTATACAGTATATAGTATACAGTGTATAGTATACAGTATATTGTATACAGTATATGATGTACAGTATAGAGCAGATAGTATATAGTATACAGCATATAATAGTATACAGTATATAGTGTGCAGTGTATGGTATACAGTGCATAATACACAGTATATAGTATATACCATACAGTATACACTATATAGTGTACAGCATATGGTATACAGTATGTAGTATACAGTATATGGTGTACAGTATAGAGCATATAATATATAGTATATAGCATGCAGTATACAGTATATTGTATACAGTATATGGTGTACAGTATAGAGCATATAGTATATAGTATACAGCATACAGTGTATAGTATACAGTATATAATAGTATATAGTATATAGTGTGCAGTATAATACACAGTATGTAGTATATACCATACAGTATACACTATATAGTGTACAGCATATAGTATACAGTATGTAGTATACAGTATATGGTGTACAGTATAGAGCATACAGTGTGCAGTACATAGGATACAACATACAGTATATAGCATACAGTATACAGTATATAATACACACTATATTGTATACAGTATACAGTGTGTGGTATACAGTATATAATATACAGTATACAGTGTGTGGTATACAGTATACAATGTACAGTATATAGTACACAGCATACAGTATATAATATACAGTAATCAGTATATAGTGTGCAGTATATTGTATACAGTATATAGTATATACCATACAGTGTACAGTACATAGGATACAATATACAGTATATAACACAGTATATTGTATACAGTATATAATAGCATGCAGTATGCAGTATAGTATACTGTGTAGTATGCAGTATATAATATACAGTATACAGTGTATGGTATAGAGTATATAGTACACAGCATACAGTATATAATACATTGTATACAGTATATACTGTGCAGTATATAGTCTGCAATATATAGTATACAGTGTATAATACACAGTATATAGTATACAGTATACGTATATAGTATATAGTAACCAGTCACCCCTCACAACCCCAGTGCAGCTCTTTCTGCCCACGGGTCCTGTCCCTCGCTTTAATAAAATCACCTTTTTGCACCAAAGACATCTCAAGATTTCTTTCTTGGCCGTGGGCTCCGAACCCCACGCCTTCAAACCACGTCAAATATATCAACTGAAGTCCATTCTTTACTTTGATTTCCTTAGTTTTTATCTAATGTCCTTGCCCTCTTCCAGGATCCTGTCAAGAACACACTGCGTTACATGTAGTGGTCATGTCTCCTTCGTCTGCTTTTGGCCGAGAGAGTTTCTCAGAGGTTCCTTGTGCCGTGTACGTGTGTGTGTGTAAGCTTATTTATTTGTTTTGAGAGAGAGAGAGAGAGAGAGAGAGAGAGAGAATCCCGCGCAGAGGCCGACTTGGGGCTTGAGCTCACAAGCCGTGAGATCATGACCTGACCTGGAATAGTCGGACGCCCAACCGACTGAGCCCCCCAGGCGCCCCAGACGTTCTTTGGTTTCGATGATCTTCATAGTTAGGAGGAGTACCCCTCAGATATTTTATAAAATGCCTTTCAAATTTGGTTTGTCTGAAAACAAAAACCAAAAACCAAAAAACAAAAAACAGATTTGGTTTGTCTGATATTTTTATCATGGTTAGACATGATGTTCTGATTTAAAAAAAAATTGGGGGGGGGGATAATTTCTTATGTCTTTTAAAAAGAATATGTTGGCCTAGGCAGTTTTGAGAAATAATATACTTGTATCATCGCAAGAAACGAGTCCTTGCTCCCTGGGCGACGCCTCCCGCACTGGTGACCGGGACAAGCCTGTAACAGAATGTCACCACCAGGATGTTGCCCTCAGTGCGGCCCACAGATTTACTTAGTTTTTCCCAGCGACCTGCACAGCCATTTGTGCATCTGTGTGTGTGTGTGTTGGGGAGAAAGACCCTCCTCTGCCCTGTGGTCCTTCCAGCCGGACTTGGCATGGAACTGACAGGAGACGGATGAACAGGCCACAATCACATGTGATGGGGGTACCCGCGGGGAGTCCACACGGACCGGAAACTCCGGAGACAACGAGACAACAAGAATCTTCTAGGAGCTAAGGAAAAAGGTAGGTCTGAGGACACAAAGGGGGAAATCTCATCGGCCAGGAGGTGCGAGAAGGTGTTTGGGAAAACAAGTCGTTCAATTACTCAGACGCAGACGAGTTCTTGCGCTGAGGGGCCTCCGTTAACACTTGTCCGGGTGCAGGTGCTCCTTTCCGGTGCAAATTTAGGCACTTCTGGGGGCGGGCAGAGAGCCTTTCCTGCACCTGCTGGGTCTGGGTTACTTTTAACCTGAAGTACTATTTGGGCCAAAGTGGCCCGTTTTGGGGTGTCTCCTCCTGCCCCCCTTCACGTGCATGTGGGTGCGTGTGTACTGAGTAGTACGTTGTCTTCTCACCTGCGTGGGAGCCGATACCTCCACACAGACCCTGACACCCCCGTGACCACAACGACCTCTGCGTTATCCTTGTGACCCTAAGCCCATCTCCTCCCTAACTCCTGGCGGACATTGCTTTCCTAACATTTTTGTCAGTTCAAAAACATCATACAGACGGAATCACATAGGATCCGAGTTTTCAGGATTGGATTTCTTCCCACTCAACACAATATCCCGGAGATCCCTCCACGTCGTTGTCTGTATCCATATTGACGAGGGAGTGTGGGGTGAGCTGAGGGCAAAGCACAGGGTAACAGCCCCCCGCCCCCAGGTGGGACATGTGTGATGTTCCTCAGACACTCCTGGCTACCCAAGGACAAAGGGAAGGGGGGTAAGTCCCGGCCATGGTGATGTGGGAAACTAAGGCAAATGAGAAATGACATCCCCTTACTGACTGCAGCCCACTGACAAGTCCTGGAAACCGGCAGACTGACCTCCCTCTGGGAGCTCAGCGGTCCTGATGAGGACGCCTTGCTGGGGGCAAAGGAGAATCTTGGCTTAACATCGTCCTGACCCCCCCGGGATCCCCTAAGTCTACTCTTACCGATAAAAAGTCCTTTGGAAACTTCCTTTATCTCAACGGCCCCAAGACATACGCGGGCAATCATCCTCCAAGCTCATGGCCCCTGATACACATCGGAAGGGTCTCGTGACTGAGGTTTTACTAAATGACAATCATTGGCATTTGTGTAGCAACAGCTGGCCCCTCAAGGTCCTGGAAACCTTGCTTCCAAAATTCCTTGGAGACTTACTCTACCCCTGACCCCCTCCCAACCTGAGGGTATGTAATCAGTTACCCATCACGACCCCAGTCCTGCCCACGGGTCCTGTCTCGTGCTTTCACAAAATCATGAAATCATTTGTTTTTGCACCAAACACGTCTTCAAGAGTTCTTTCTTGGCCGTCGGCTCCAGACCTCCCCACCATCACCCCAAAACTTCATCACATATTCCTTTATGTGGCTGTGAAGTGTCCCCTCCTGAACCACTCCCCTGCTGAAGGACCTGATCATTCTTTTTTGCCATGACGAATAAAGTTACGATGAGCACACGTTCACCATTGGTGAGTTTTTTCTGAAGTGAAAAAGCTCCAGATTGAACCAAACTCCTTTTCCCTGATGGGTTGTTTTCTTTACGATTTCCACATAACGAATAAGTCTGATGAGCATCACTTTTAGTTAAAAACCATTGTCTCCTTGGGGTGCCTGGGTGGCTCCGTCAGTTAAGGATCCGACTTCAGCTCAGGTCATGATCTTACGGTTCGTGGGTTCAAGCCCCACATCTGTCTCTGTGCTGACAGCTCGGAGCCCGGAGCCTGCTTCGGATTCTGTGTCTCCCTCTCTCTCTGCCCCTCCCCCTGCTCGTGCTCTCTCTCTCTCTCTCTCTCTCTCTCTCTCTCTCAAAAATGAAATAAAAACATCAAGAAAAAACAAAACCCTTTTCTCTTCCAAACCTTACCATTGTAAACGGTTCCCCAAACAGATTAATTCTGGGGGAGATTGGGCCTTCATAGCTGCCTCCATTTACCCCCTCAGAACTGTTAATTATTTTTCCCATTACAGACACAGCTCTGGCCCTCTCGTGTGTCTTCGGGAACGTGAGTGACGAGAACAGTCAGTAGCTGCGTCCTTCCCCGCGACAGCCCCGTGAAGGTATTGTTTATCTCTGCTGGTGAAAATTCGATCAGCGGAGTCGGGGAATTGGAGAGAGAATTGTGAGAGCAAAATCTATCCCCACCTTCGAGCGAGCGGCCGGCTGAGGGGTTTGAACTGGATTTGGCACGGTTTCAGGGGAACAGGTACATACATCTGGAAGCTGGAATATCGCATCCTTTGTCTCTGCATTTATTTCCTTCCTTAAATATCTCAGTCTTTTTTTTAATGTTTATTTATTTATTATTTTTTTTATGTTTATTTTTGAGAGAGAGTGCCCCAAATATCTCAATCTGCCTTAAAACTATAATGTATTCCCTTTCTCACCCATAACCATCTTCAGGATGAATATGAGCACCTTGAAAAGAAAGCTGGGACTTAATGTATGTGTTAAGTTGCAGCCCTGTCACCAGTTAACACAATTTGGGGAGCCTACGTGGTCACACACGACATGTCTGGCCCCAGACTCTCAACCTGTTGCCTGGAGGTGAGTCGTCCCACAGCCCTCCGGTCAAGGAAGATGAACCAGGCTTGGGGACAGTTCTACAGATCTGAAACTTGAGACTGGGTGAGTCGGTGAGTCACCCAGAAAATGTAAAGCCTCCGGGGCACTAAGGTCGGAGCGCAATGACACGAATGCAGAGGACAGGGGCTGGGGGCGTCGTGGCTGACACGGCGGGCTGGCCATCGCCCAGCCTGGAGTAGACGGGACCTGTTCGGGCCGCTGTAACAAAATGCCACAGCCCGAGTAGCTGATAAACCACAGAAATTCATTGCTCACGGTTCTGGGGGCCGGAAGTCCAAGATCAAAGTGCCAGCACCGTCAGGTGCGAGCCCTCTTGATATGGCCTGGTCTCAGCCCTCTTGATATCCCCTCGCGTGGCCTAAGGGGCGAGGGAGCTCTGTGGGGTCTCCTTCATAAGAGCAGTAATCCCATTCATGAAGGGCTCCACCCCATGACCTAATCACCTCCTACCACCTTCACCTTGGGCAATCGGATTTCAGTGCATGGCTTTCGAGAGGACACTGACATCCGGACCACAGCAATACCCAACTCTATGTTAGATTCCAGGGCAGGTAATCTTTTCAGATCCGCTAGTTACCCTCTGGGGAGCTTGCAATTTGCCTGGGAAGACATTGGCCCAAAGAAGGTGTAGACAGGACCAAGGGTTGGACTGCATGGTGTAGACTGGGTGTGCCATTGTAGTTTGGAGCCAGCTGGGGATTGGACGGCGCATCCATGGTGCTGAGGGGACATCACTGGCGGGAGAATTTAATGGCTATTTATGCTTGAGAGAGAGACAGACAGAGACAGAGCGTGAGTGGGGGAGGGGCAGAGAGAGAGGGAGTCACAGAATGTGAAGTAGGCTCCAGGCTCCCAGCTGTCAGCACAGAGCCCGACGTGGGTCTCGAACCCAGAAATCGAGAGATCATGACCTGAGCTGAAGTCGGACGCGTAACCGACTGAGCCACCCAGGTGCCCCTCAGTTTTCTTCTCTGTAGAACGGGGATGATATTTGCTCCCGGAGCAGCACCTGACGCTCAAAGCCAGTGGGATAAATCGCTTAACTTGTGCCCTAAAAATAATTTCAAACTTCAGAATGGAATGTATTTAAGATGTACTTAGAGGCTAGTGGGTTGTTCTTCCTGAAAAGATATTTAATCATTCTTTAGATGGTTCTTAATAATTTCATTATCCTTTCTTCTACCTCCTCAAAGACACCCACATATACACCTCCCAAGAGCAAAGACCCGGCTGTAAGAAAGAGGCGACAGGAAATTCGAGGAGGCTGTAATTCTTGGGGTACAGACACTGGGCTCACAGGCTGTGTTTGGAATAAGCCCTTCTGCTCCCCAACCTGGGCCCGGAGCCCCTGCTCTTTGTGGGACGCAGCAGGCACCGGGGCCGGGCCGTGGGACGCAGCAGGAATGGGCTTGGCTTGTTCCAGAAACAGAATCGGACGTGGTGGCCAGGGCCTGTGCGTGGTGACCGCCTGACCAGGTAGGTCCGAAGCACGTGATTTTAAATCTGCTGCAGACAGAGGACACAGTCCTGGAGACGTTTTGGTCTCTTGTCCCTCCTACCTGGATCACCGCAAGACGCGAACGGCTTCTCTTAAACAATTTGTGCCCCGTCAAGGACGCCACATGGGCACGAGGAGCAGACAGGGTCTCTAAGCATCCCCGGGTGCGGACCCTGTGCTGTCGAGAGTGCGTCGCAACAGAGCGGTCATGCGGAGGGCACGGGCCATCCGTGTTTCCGTATCAAAGCTAGTCGGTCCAACAGCATCTGGGCTTGCACAGCCTTGCCCTGCAAATTCCACAGGTCCAGATGATCTCGTAGCCCACTCCGGCCCCCGCCCCGGTGGTCGGGACTCTTCCTTTCAATATGGCAGCCGTGAGCTTCTTATTCACTTGGATGGTGCTAAAACTGGTTTCACTTCTTCTACTCGGTGCTTTAATTTTGCACCAGGCTTGCAACAAAACTCATCGTGTGGCACAAACGAAGCCTTGTTTTGTCTGCGGAACACTTCAGCTTCGATTCTGCCAGAGACCGGGCCCAACCAGAAGCCGCGGCCTTGGGTAGTTTGATGAAGGTGAATCTAATTGGAGGATTTGCCGAGTTTACTGGGAGCAAAACGGAATGGAATGTTGACCCGCTGATCTACAGAAAGAAAACCCCAAATCGCACATGCTCTAATAGGGATCTAGAAGCAGGCTCACCATTTGAGGAAACTTGAAAGCTTACAAGGTATCCGATGATATAAATTATCGTACATAAATTGTCGGTATGATATGGTATTGTGACCATGTATATGATCAGTTCTTATCATTCAGAGAAATATTTACAGATTATATGAAAAAAAATCTATCTCTGAAGAGATTTTCAAAGCTTGTGAAGACTCATGGGCATGGATGGTTTTCAAGGTCAAGGTTTTCCTTCCCTGGGGAGGCTTGCGCTGACCTGACCATGGTGATGTTTGCAAATCAAGTCAATGTTTCCACCCCACGACCACACAGCCCACAGGCGTTATACGTTGCCTCCAAACTTTAGAGATTCTCTTTCAGGTACATGCTCACCTGTACACCCTTCCGTCACATTTTTGCTTCCCATAATGCAGTGATACGTCTTTCCAGAGCTGGCTCTAACTTCCATGAGCAACAGAAGCTTCCAAATGGGTCTGGCCGTGGTGAGAGCCCCTTACTGAAAAGTCCATTGAATAGAGTAATTGCACGGACATAATGAGGGCGCCCGGAGCCATGTGAAAATTGTAAATAGCAGGGACAGTGTGATTTGCACTCCGTTATGATACAGTAGCTCATTATGGCTCTGTTTCTAGTCTCTTCATTAACAAGCGCCTCCGTTTCTCTGATAGAAGCCTCTTTTGTGTTAGAAGCAGCGTCTCGCTCAGACTGATGCCCGGGAGTGCGGGCTGATGGGAAGCAGGCATTCACGGTGCTGAGGGCAGGGCACGAGGCTAAGCGGTGCCCCAGAGTGTGCCTACCCCCCAGCCACATAGCAGTGGGTACGATGATTGGGTGGTAAACCTTTTAACATGGGCATTTTGTGTGCTTAGATCACCGGGAATTCTGATATTAAATAAATGATTACAATAGACTCCATCAATAAATTAATGATAACATACCATTAATAGCAATGATGATAATAATAATGATGATGGTAATAACAATACCTGAGGGGGAGGAGGAGGAGGACCATGGAGTCAAGTCCTGTGTTCCCTGTGGCCCCATTCAGAGATCAGTTCCCATTTCATTGTGATTACTCAGAACCCTCCACTCTATCACTTACGTGCTATTTTAAATCTCAGATCCCGTGTGACGCTCATCTTTCTGAAGACATCATTTCTGCCCTGAGTTTGCCAGCAGTCACCCCAGCCTCTTCCTGCTGGACCACGAAATAGGAACTTCCTTTCCCCCGGTATTGGGATGAAGAAGCTGTCCACACTGTCTCTCACCCCAAGGGAGTCCCCTTTCCGTGGGGGCTGGTTAAGGACAGCGTGTCACCCTCTGGGCCATCTTCATTAGAGAAATCTCTCCCTGCTCCATGCCGAGCAGTGTGGGACCCCCCACTCCTATGGTCCAGGACGCAGACAGCCTTCCAGTCTCAGCCGGATGCCTGGCTGGGGGCACTTGTGTCCCTCCTGCCAACAACCACAAGCCACGGGGCAAGTTTGCATCGTGGGTGTGAAAGAGCTACGTCCTTCTATCGGATCTCTTGTTGCCTTGAGCAAAGTTCAAACCAAGAGGACTCACGCACAGGGTGCTGGTGTCACTTTGGCCGGCCCAGGGGTCAAGGGTTATTATTGTTTGCAATGGAAGGCCCTAGTTCATGTCTGAGAACCACTGGTGCTGTGGTGAAGGGCTTTGGGGCAGGGCAAACCTCAGTGACAACCGCCTTCCATCGCTGTTCCTGATTGTCGAACTCCAGCGCTGAGTTTCCTTTTTTCTGTCTGCGGAAACCAGACGCTGGCTTGCACCTTGTGGGGCTGCATCTGTCCTGCAGGCCAAACCCTCAGCACTGCGTGCACCCCACCCGGGGAGCTCCTGTGCGAATGGAAGCTGTTCCTCTGGTTCCGTTGCACCGCCGACCGCCCCCCGACAGCTCAAGAGATGTCCTTTGCTTACCTGGGACTTGTCATTGTCAGCGCGACCACTCTTGGCGGAAAATACCATTTCGCATACAGCTCAGAAATGCAAATTTTGGTGTCGACTGCAGCACAAGCCCGACCGACCTGGGGACCTGCGTGTGTGTGTGCGTGTGTGTGTGTGTGCGTGCACGCATGCCAGGCATTGATCTGCACGTGCTCCTTGTAAGGAAAGTGTGTTGTGTGGGCTTGTGAGGGTCTACTCATTTATAATTTAGGTTTTTTAAAAGTTTATTCATTTATTTTGATATAGAGAGAGAGAGAGCGTGAGCACATGGCAGGGAGCAGACAGACGGAGAGAGAGAATCCCAAGCAGGCTCCACACTATCAATCAGCACAGACCCTGACTCAGGGCTCGATCCCACGAAGCGCGAGATCGTGACCTGAGCGGAAATCAGGAGTCGGATGCTTAACTGACTGAGCCACCCAGGCACCCCATCCATCTGGAATTTTTTTTTAAACATGCCAGGTATCATAGAACTTCATCAGTAAATACTTTACATCCCTGAAGAGAAGAACTATTTTTATTATTAGCTTCATCATTCGCTCTAGTAAAATTAATAACAATTTCTTAGTATCTTCTGCTACCCAACCAGTCCTCACGTTCCCTGACTGGCTTACCAATGGCTGTTTGCCAGTTGGTATGTGTGAGTCAGGTTTCCAAGGGGGCCTGCACACTGCATTAGTATATCTGCTTAAGTCTCTTTTAATTTTTAACAGTCTCCCGTCCTTTACTCTCTTTTTCATGCGATGTATTTGTTGAAGACACCACATCATTTATCCGGTAGGGTTATTCAGAAGTCTAGATTTGGCTGAGCACACCTTTGCGATGTCATTTTCATGGTCTCCCTTTGCCTGGATTTCCCAAAAGCTCATAGTTAACGGTAGAGGTTTGAACGCGTTTGGTTCATCTTCTGGAAGGATTCGTTCATGGCTGCAGATACCGTCTCCTATCTGGAGGCACCAGTTTGCTGGTGTTTTCCGCGACCGATATTCCGAAAGGGTCATGCAGAGAGATGTTCTTTTGGTTCCAAATGTAGAGCTCAGGATTCTGTTCAGTTTTTGGAAGCACTAATTCGTAAGTGATATTTTTATTGTGTCGCTTTTTTATTGGGTATGCGTGTAAGTGTCTGGGGTCTGTTTCCAGGTATATGTGTTATTTTTATCGGGTAAGAAAAGTAAATAACAGAATGGGTTGGGACCGTGGGAATCTACTTATTAACATTTCCTGGAAGTGTTAAGTTAACTAATCTGGTGACCTCTAGGATAGAGAGGCTTTCATTGTGTAGATTTCTCAGTCAAAACGGAGGGGGACATTATGTTAGGAAATTCTTGGAAGAAAAAGAGCCACTGGGGAACCCCAAATCCCTAGCCTCCTTCAAAATACTCCCTTTAAAGTCACATTCCAGACAACTACCTCCTTTCTGTGGGTTCCTGTGACGTATGTAATCTGTATAGAAAATAATCTACAAATAAATGCAATTTGTAGGCCCAGTGCTATTTAATCCAGGTCTCCTCAGGATTTTTTGTGGAACTTGGAAACACTATTCAAAACATCATATGGCAGAGGGGCGTCTGGGTGGCTCATTCGGTTAACCGTCTGTCTCTTGGTTTCAGCTCAGGTCGCGATCTCATGGTTTCGTGGGTTTGAGCCCTGCATCAGGCTCTGCGCTGACAATGTGGAGCCTGCTTGGGATTCTCCCTCTCCTCCTCTCTCTCTACCCGTCCCCCACTCACACTGTCTCTCTCTCAAAATAAAGAAATAAACTTAAAAAATTAAAAAGCAATTACACGGCACAGAAAATATGCCAACATAGCTGGGACAGGGAGGGCTGGCTGTGGACCCAAAGGACCCAGCCCATGCCCCTTCTGTAGTGAAGAACTGCTCCTGGGAGGTGGCTGGCCAGGCAGGTCTATGCTCGTCACACCCTTTGTGTTTTGGGGGGGGGAACCCCGGGACTCGTTCTCACAATGGAATGGGGGCCAGTGACGTGAGCCGCTTCTTAGCCTCAGCTTTCAGACAGCCTTTGCCCTCTCCTTCGTCTCTTCTCCCCAGTAGGTGGCCAGAGGCAGGTGACAGTGAAGCCCAAAGTGACCGTGGAGCCACAAGATGGAAGGAATCTGGGGTGTGATTCATCATTTGGAGGAAAGCCTCTGCCAGCCCGTGTGCTTGCCGTGGACGGTTTGATGAACAAGAAATAAACTCCTCCGTGTACGATGCTGGATTTGGAGGTATATTTATTATAGCAGTCCAGCATTTCTGTAATACTACTAAAATACTGGGGAGAGTCCCTCGAAGCACCCCACAGTGCACAGGTTATTTATATCATAACCTGATGTAAGTTCACATGCACCTCTCTTGCTATGGCCAACTTGCCTCCCATGGGGTTTTTAATGTGCATATTTTCACCAATAAGGTTACTCCAAACCTGGATATTACAAAGTTATTATTATTATTATGATTATTATTTTGCCAATCTTGCTAAATGTATTTTTTTTATTTGAGAGAGATAGAGAGAGAAAGAGAGAGGGAGGGGGAGGAGTCCAAGGAAGAGAAAGAGAGAATCTTAAGCAGGCTCTGCATGGAGCCCAAGCTGGGGCTCGATCCCACAACCCTGGGATCATGACCTGAGTCAAAAGCAAGAGTCAGACGCTGACCTGAGTCACCCAGGCGCCCCTCGCTAAATGTATTTGTTAACAACAACAACAACAACAACAAAGGTAGCCTGATGACTTCTGAGTTTGAGAAGGATTTATGTATCTTTAAAGACTTTTATTGCTTCCTTATGTTCAAATGCCCTCACCATTTTGGTGGCAGATGGTACTGTTATTTCTAAAATATAGCAGTTCTTTAGTTAATCTGAATATTAATCATCTCTCTGTTAAATATAGTATAAAATTTTTTTAAATATTTTATTTTTAAGTAATCTCTACACCCAATGTGGGGCTTGGACCCACAACCCCCAGATCAAGAGTCACATGCTCCGCTGACTAAGCCAAACAGGCGCCCCTAAATATATTCCAGATACAGTTCCTAATCTATCATTATTATTTTCATTTGCTCTATTGACTCATGTTAGTGTTTAAATATCCAGATGCACAAGAATTATCAGCGATACCTTTTAGGTTTTACTTTGTAAGAATTTTCTTCCTCACGTCTAATACATATTATCTTACATAATCTTAAAAATATCTCGCTGTCACATTGTGCTTAGCTCTCTATTTCATCAAGGTTTTATCTTATTTTCTAGAGTTATGAAGTCTGGAACATTGTGAAGGTTTTATGTACTTGTTATATTATTGTTACCCTTACTCTCATGTTCTCAACCAGTGATGAATAATTTGAAAATCTTAATACGTCCAGTGAGTAGTATTTTTATTTTATTTTTTTAAGTATTTATTTATTTATTTATTTTTTAGTAATCTCTACACCCACCATGGGGCTTGAACTCATGACCCCAAGATCAAGAGTTGCATGTTCTTCTGACTGAGCTGATCAGGCCCCCCCTGCCCCCGGCCCCCCAGGGTGGAATAATGTTAAAAAATACTTCTAATTTTATGGGAAAAAACCCAAAAAACATTAATTTGAATTTGACTACTAATAAGACTGATTCTAGCATAAGTTGTTCAATATATATTTTTTTCTTCCTTTACGGAATCTCTGTGTGAGTCCTTTGCCCACATACTAATGACCATTCAACAAATAAAAAGATACATTTTATTTTTAAAGATTTTGTAAGAAGAATGTTTACAGGACCATGGACTTCTGGGGACAGTCCACATACCAGTGATTCTCACTACAGAGTAATTCGATAGTATATTCTCTATCAGAAGGAGCCTTTTCTGAAATGAAATATTCTTGACAATGAGACTGTTGAACAAAATTCTAGCATAATTTACAGATAACAAAGAACCATAAGATCTCAGTCATGTTCACCGAGTTAGGGGCTTATGCCAAAACTCCTTTGCCAAAAAGATTACACAAAATGTAAAGGAAACACAAATAACGTAGGAGATAAACTGTAGAAGCAATTGATGCAATAAACGTCTCAAAATCATGAAATGCCCAAGGCTGGAGTTTATTACACGAGTTCATGATTGATTTCATCTCTGTGAGGTGCCAAATCCTCCAAAATTTCATTTCAAGGCTCAAATATTTGCCCAGCCACCTGGGACAGAGAGTTTATAGGAAAGTTTGCAGAAAATACAGAGTTCAAAGTTCTTAAAACTCACAGTCTTTCTCCACCTTTGATTTTCATAGCCTTCTTTGGCCTCTGCTACTGTGCAAGGAAGAGGTGACGTGGGGCGGTTCTACTGTTCCCTGTTTCTCAAGAAGCAAAGGACTCATGCTGGGAACAGTCCCGCCGGAGGGGCGGTCAGGTAACTGCCCCACAGTGTGGCTGCTCAAGGGTCCAGGAGCCAACACCTTACTCCGCTTGGTAAGATCAGGGGCTTTGTCCTCTCGGCTGGAGGCTTATAAGAACCCAGCCTGTTACATCTCAAGTGGGGATTCCTTTCCTGGGGAAGGAAGGACAGGGCGGTGGAAGGGGCAAGCTGCCTGCTCCAACGCCGTGGGTTAAATGGTCACAAATACGTGCTGAATCCCTGATCCTTGCCCTGGTGTACGGGTGGATTCCCAGGAAAACAAGGTGTGCCCACCTACAAATCCAGGAGACGGGCACGAGTTCCAAGGTCAGTGACGAGGACGATACGACGCACAGCAAGCGAGGGGGGCGCAGACGCCCTCGAGAAGCTGGCTCTGTGAGCATTTCATTCATCGCGAAATGGCAGAGGAAGGATGCTGAGGCCATCCCCTGGGCGTCTGGACTCCGAGGTTGCCAACTGCAAGGTGGAGGTGAGAACCCATCCAGGAAGGCCCCTGATTCTTCATCTTGCACAAGATCAAGGAGGTTGCAGCAAATTAAAGAGCGGGCTCCAGTGACGCCACCGAGGGATGACGGTCTTCACACACGGGGTGTTTCCAAGCACAGATGATCCTGGCGGGGTGGAGGTGTGTTTTGGAGATTGAGAAGGATCTACGGGAGAGTGGGGGTGGGTCACGTGATAACGAGTATTTTACGTTATTTCTCCTTTGTGTAAATTTACCATCGGAGCAGCCCGTTTTGATTTTGATCTTGTCATTTTCTACTTTTGATTTCCTTCTGTTTAACATTCCTTTTACTTATTTTTTTTTTATTTTCTTAATGTTTATTTACTTATTTATTTTTGAGAGACAGAGCACAAGTCGGGAAGAGGCAGAGAGAGAGAGAGACAGAATCGGGAGCAGGCTCCAGGCCCTGAGCTGTCAGCACACAGCCCGACCCAAAACTCAAACCCACGAACCTTGAGATCATGACCTAACCAGAAGTTGGACGCTTAACTGACTGAGCCACCCGGGGGCCCCTGCTTTTACTTACTTAAAAAAAAAAAAGTTAAGTAATTTCTACGCCCAACATGGGGCTCAATCTCACAACCCTGAGATTAAGAGTCGCATGCTCTACTGAGTCAGCCAAGTACCCCAACATTACTTTTGATAAGGTCTTTCCATTTTGATATATACAGCTTATCAGTTAATACTAAGATATATGGACAATTTTCAGGGTGTATTATGAATTTTTCGGGGCTACAAGGGACCATTCGAATCATCATCCAGGCTGAAGGGTTAAGTCTTCTCCAAACATGGGAATGCCTTTTTTTTTCTTTTATTTTCTTTTTTTTTAAGTTTATTTATTTTTGAGGTGGGGAGGGACAGAGAGAGAGAGAGAATTTGAAGCGGGCTCCGTGCTGTCAGCACAGAACCCAGTGTGAGTCTCGGCCCCATGAACCGTGAGATCATGACCTGAGCTGAAGTCAGACACTTAACCGACTGAGCCACCCGGGCGCCCCTTTTTTTCTTTTCTCTTAAGAAATAAAACAAACAAGTGAATCTGATAACAGGGTTTCTTTTTAGACGTGGTTGGAACTTGAATTAAGAGACTGGACCAGCTAATCCATATAATAGAAATCTTTAATCAACAGAGAATTAGTTACTATCGAAGGGCTTTTATTTTTTAATTCATTTTTATTATTTTAATATCTTTTAAAATTTATTTATCAAAAGATAGACTAACACAGTCACGGAACACAAACACGTCGACCCCTTTTGGGGCTGCGATTAGCAATGTGAATCAAAAGTCTTAAAAAATGTATTTGCTTTTGGCTTCCACAATTTCCAAGAATGTATCCAAAGGATATAGCGTCAGCGACGTGGCCGTTTGTCCAGCAAATGGTAGCGTCCTGCCGGAGACCAGCTCCAGCGACCAGGGGTTCGCGAAAGAAGAACGGCGTCGGTGAAAATAAACTAAAACTAAAATAAAAAACTGGAGGATAAAAAACTAAAATAAAAAACTAAAACTAAAATAAAAATGGGCACAGACAGGGGCGCCTGGGTGGCTCAGTCGGTTAAGCGGCCGACTTCGGCTCAGGTCCTGATTTCGCGGTCCGTGAGTTCGAGCCCTGCGTCGGTCTCTGTGCTGACAGCTCAGAGCCTGGAGCCTGTTTCAGATTCTGTGTCTCCCTCTCTCTGACCCTCCCCCATTCATGCTCTGTCTCTCTCTGTCTCAAAAATAAATAAACATTAAAAAAAAATTAAAAAAAAAATGGGCACAGACAACCGCAGTGTGTTGAACTGGCCCATTTATTGTAGCAAACGTGACATTATATTTGCTAGTGGTTTCCTTGTAGCATACGCCAACTATGTTTTTCTAACATTACCTAATTTTGAAAATGTTCCAATGTATAAACGACCTTTAAGAAATAACATGGTGGTTTTCCCCTAACTTTCCCGCCTACCCTTTGATTACAGATTAATTTCTTGAATTATTCCATTATGCATCTGCGTTTATCTATAATCCAGAAAGCATTTGCTTTGCTGTTCTCGTGAAAGGCCCTCCATTTCTCAACACCTCAAGTGGAACAGTTACAGGGACATGGCCTCCTAACCCCATGAGGCCAAAAGACCAATGTGTTTGCCTCGGTCCGAGGTGCCAGAAAGGGGCCGAAAAGGCCTTAGAAACCCACGCCTCGTACATTCTGAGAGAGACAATGCACCTAGGAACCAATGAACCATTCTGTACCTTAACCGACTAGGTTCGGTCACCATCTGGAATGCCTCTGGGGGGCCAGGTGGGCCTAGGGGTTGAAGTCACCTGTGCCCAGAGATACACTTCTTAGTTGCCGGAGTGGGGCTTTCGAATCCATATGTCTCTCTCCTCTACAGGCCCTCTTTGCTGGCAAAGGGATGAGGCTATCCTTCCTGTAAGTAGAGGAGTCTCCGTAGGGGATGGCAAGGGCTAAACGTAAGGCCGCACTATTTCTTGCGGAACCTTATTTTCTTCCCTAATGGTTCTTTTCCCAGCGGCCCTGCCGAGGGCAATTCCCCAACAGACAATACCCCAGGTAGTTTGAAGGCCGAATTACCTAAAAGCAGGAGTACGAGAAGCTTCCCTGTCGGAGGCCACCTTGCAGTCACCAATCCGTCCACAGCCCGGGCTTTGCCACTCAGGCTGGGTAGCTCAGCTTCCAGCAGCGTCCCTCTGGTACCCACACCCCCTGGACCAGTGACTCTTCTCCATTGCCATCCATGTGACCAGCTCAGCTCAAGGAGAGAGCTCAGGGTTTCAAGTCTACGGCAGTCAGCATATTCTGTCCTCCTGGCCACCTGGACTGGTTTACGATGGGCGGGCGCTCAGTCTGGTGCTGTATCAGGCATGCTCAGAATTTGTGCACAGGACAAATGATTAGATCAGGACATGATTAGATTTGTGCACAGGACAAACAGATTCTTTTCGCAGAGAGTAGATGTAAGTAAGCCTAGACTTTTTTCATGCCACCTTGTGGAGAAGGCCCTGCTTTGAAAGTCGAGCCAACTCAGAGAACATGAAGACTGAACACATAGACTTATCATGGAGAGCCCCTCCCGCTCTCAAATGGGGACACCGGCTCCACGAGGACAAGAACTGCTCATCTCTGTATCACCCATCACCCACAATAGTGCTTGGCATATGATGAACGAAGAGGCTGGGTCAGAGAAGTTCTCAATGACGGTACTTGAGGACCTGGATACAATGTGTTTACTTCTAGAATTTCCCTGGGTTTTGACATTTTGAGTGGATTTTTCTTTCCTTAAGACAATGTAAGCTAGGCTTACCCCAACTGTGCACTACGAATACACAAGAGATGAGCCAAGATTCGGTTGGATGAAGCTCACATAGGATTTCTTCTGACACCTGTGTATTTCAGTCTTCATTCGCCGGTGAGGACAAGTAGGGCCCAAGCTATGGAGATGCACTCTTAAACACCATACACTTAAAGAAGTACAGTCTTTTCTAGAGTGGCCTGCCTCACTCATTTCCCAGACTCCCTAATAGGGAATATAAGAGTACTTGAAATTTCTCTGAGGTTCCATGGGTTTGTGGGTCCCAGGGCCATCGTGTCTCTGTGGAGAGTAGATCAGTAGCTCCCAGTTGCCATGTTGCACGGTCTTAGACTTCCCTGTTTCTTTTACTTCTTCATGAGCCACTAACGTGAGCGTGTGTGTACCCAAGTCAATGTGGTGACCTCTAGGAGTCTCGGCATGGACCCAGGCCGAAAATACTCATCATAGTTAAATAATTGAAGATTAGATTCAGGATAACATCCAATCATAAGTGTAAAATAATTGATAAGCTTACCTGTATCTCCAGCAAGGTGTTATGCAGTGACCAAAAATTACTTTAATTCACTAATTTACTCATTTGATGACTATTTCTTGAGCAAGATCTATGTGGCCTCACCTTGGTTAGGCCCTGGAAGATGACAGTGGGGAAGGTGTGTGTCCCGTCAATCTGCAGCAGGCAAGGTGGTCATGAATCAGGCAAACGGAGAGATGAAATGATCACTGAGAGCCCCCCGGATAGGACCGTCATGAACGATCAGGGACTGTGAAAGGGAATAAGGAGGAAAAGCCATTTTTCATACGGTGCTCCGTGAGGGTCCCGTCACAATAGATACCTATTGTGCTTAGTCTGAGACCTAAAGAATGAGCAAATCTAGCCAAGAGCAGAGAGTGAAAAGGGTGTTGCAGGCTGTGGTGCTGTGATTTATGATAAGAAATGTATCTTTGGTCTTCATGTTTCTGGCATAGAGCTTCTAAAACCTTTAGAATTTCCTAAGTGATGACCGATATAAGGGTGTCTTTTGTTATATATTAATGAGGGCTCTGGGACCATGCCCAAGGAGGGAAGGGGGACTGCCCTGGTTGCCACCAACCTTGAATAGAGGGCTGGAACTTGCAGCTCCCCCCTCTGACCTCTGGGGAGGAGAGAGGGCCTGGAGGTTCAACTCATCTCCAGTGGCCAACGATTTCGTCAATCATATGTGTGTAGTGAGGTCTCCATAAAACAAAACAAAAGGAAGGGGTAGGGAGAACTTCCAGGTGTGTGGACACATGAGATAAAGAAACACTATGGGGGCGCCTGGGTGGCTCAGTCAGTTAAGTGTCCAACTTCTGCTCAGGTTCATGATCTCGTGGTTTGTGAGTTCGAGCCCCGCGTCGGGCTGTGCGCTGACAGCTCAGAGCCTGGAGCCTGCTTCACATTCTGTGTCTCCCTCTCTCTCTGTCCCTGCCCCATTCACTCTCTCTCTCTCTCTCTCTCTCTCAAAACTAAAAATAAACATTAAAAAAATGCTATGAATGTTTATTGCTGTAGAAACATGTCCTAAATGCTATCTATAGATTCAGTTCATTCATATTCACCAGAACCCCACGAAGGAGCCCCTATTACTGTGCCCATTTACAGATGGGGACACGGAGACACCTAGAGATTAAGAAACATGCTCAGTCCAGCAATTCCACCTCTAAGAACACGCCTGATTGAAGCAAAAACACGCTCACGCAGAGATTTCTAGACGTACGTTCATAGTTGCATTATCCATAACCGCCCGGAGTGGAGACAATCGAAAAGTCTGTCAGCTGATGAAGGGATGACTAAAATGTGAAAAACTGAACACTGGGATATCATTGGGCCATACAATCAATGAAGTTCTGATGTATGCTACAGCACGGATGAACCTTGAAAACATCATGCGAAGCGTCAGAAGCCGGACACAAATAGACTAATATTGTATAATTCCAGTTACACGGAAGCTCCAGAATAACCAAATCTATAGAGATGGAAGGAGTATTTATTTATTTATTAGTCATTGTGGGGGCTGGGGGAGAGGGGGGGAGTGACTGCTCCTGGGTTTGGGTTTCCAAGAGGAGTGATGAAAACCATCTGTAGTTAGTGGTGATTTTTCTCTCAATAAAGCTGCGCTAAGAAAGGAAATAAACGTGCCCCAAATCACAGGCAGACAGTCTTTGGCTCTGGAGCAGCCAATGGGATTGCAAAGTGTGTGTTCCCAGCCACCACGCTATCCACGACTCATTCCTTACGGTCCTTGAAAAGAGGTATGATTTTCACTCTATGGGGAGAAAACAGTCACCTGCTTTGAAGACTAAAATCACGGTAACCCATAGATGTTTTCAAAATTAATTTAAGCCAGTGCAGCTGTTTGGAGACCCACGGAGGATAGCGTCTGTGCTGCCCTCACTTAACACGAGCCCCGGGGAGCTGATTTTATAGTTTCTCGCGGGAGCTGGCGCGTTAAACTCTAATTAGAACCCGCGTTCTAGGGATGGGTTGAAAATGATGCGTATTTCAAAATGCGTATATGTGCGTGAAGTCCTGTGCCCACATCTATCACGTGCTTAAGGACTGATGGTCCTGGAGGCCCATCCCACGTGTTTGGGACACAATGTTCAAATATTATCTGACCAAGCAGGAGAGTCATATCCGCACGAATCAAGGCGACTGGGTCGGAGGAACCTGAAATTGTTTCCTGGACCTTCTGTCATCATGTCTGATGTGGGGCAGATGAACTCTCCATACCTTTAGTTTCATCATCGGTGAAGCTGCCGTATTTGGATACGCAACGCTTTATGGTGTAATGTGATCATTTACTGTCTGTCTTGGGTCTGTGCAGGCAGCCCGGGCTCAGCTGCCCGGATGCTCAGGCGTGTCTCACGCGCTGCTCCCCGACGGTGGCCAAGGCTGCTGCCGTCTGAGACGGTGACAGGGCTGGGCGTCCACCGTGGCTCAGGGACTCGGCAGTTGATGGGGACCCATGCACCTACACACGTCTCATTCCCTACTTCTGAATGTATATGCTATTTGATTTGGCGCCTCAGTTTCCTCATTGGCCACACGAGTGGCAAAAGTATCCAACGCGGTCGGTCCAATGTGTCGGTCACAGAGCCGTGCCTGAACACGGTAGGCACTTGATAAAGTTGGCTCCTATCATTTCGGGGAAAAAGGCAAGGAGCTAATATACACAAAGTGCCTCTTGCTGGGTCTTGCACTTGGAGGCTACGTAAAAATTGTCGTCAAGGAATGGAGGCTATTGTGTTGCGAGACGGGGCCACACGCGGCTTTGTGAACATCAGCTGTCGGCCCCAACGTCCCTGCTCCTTCGCTTTCATAAAGAAAGGTTAATAGAGAAGGCTCACCTAGCCACAAAGCCACTATGGTCTGGCATTTTACCAAAGATGAAGTAATTTTATTAGTGTTCCCAAATTCACCTATTGAAGATGGAATAAAACGGAAGGCAAACTTATCTCCATGTGCTTTCCCTCGTCCTTGAGAGATGTCTTTTGAAAGCTTCAGGTGTTCTCTCTTCTTGAAACATTTAAATGTGTCCCCTTTATATCAGTGATAGTTGAATTAATGGAGGTGGTCGGGGCAGGCAGGGGACAGGCAGAATGGCACGAGTCCTGGCCTCCTCCAACGGGTGTCACTCTGTAGAAACCTAGCGTCATTTGTTGAATGTCGAGCAGATTAATATGTCAGACCTGGGAACGTTTGCCTGGTAGCATTGTAGCATTTAGATAATTGAATGCGGTAATAGCACCGCGCCTTGCTTAAAGTTAAATATCGGGATTTACATCATTCTTTGCCATGGGACTATTTTTCAACAGTTAAAAAATCCTCACAATAAGACAAGGTCTTGTCTGGACCTTGTACATAGAATTCTCGAAGCAGGTCAGCTCCTGGCAACAGACGTATTTAGCTAGATTAATATGCACATTACCAAGCAAAGGCGAGTAGTTATTTAATGGAGCATGAAATGACTTCAATCTGGAACGTTCACTGTGGATGGGAAGTCTGACCCGCCTGCTCCTGTCAGTGCTCAGTCCTGCAACCTGACCTGGGAGGAGTCCCGGGGGCTAGCTGGGACCCGACAGGAGGGAAGACCCCACCCCACCATGACACATCACTCGCTCTTTGACTTTTCCCTGGTAATGTGATTATGGATGTAATGAAATGAAATTATTTACACAATACCCCCCCCGCCTTTTTGGGGGAAAGTCACATTCCTGAATGTACCATTAGCTGGAGAGGTAAAGTCAGTGACAGGAGCAGGTAGGGGACAGTCAGTACTGAACAGAAGGGTGGGATCCCCACTAAAGAGAACAGTTAGCATTCACCTCCAGTCAGCTGTCTCCATGTAAGAATATGGACCCAAAGTTGATTAATCTTCCTTATCTTATCTTATCTTATCTTATCTTATCTTATCTTATAGTAAGCTCTATAAGTAAATAAATTAATTAATTAATTAAGTGAGGAAGTAATAAGTTCTATACCCAACGTGGGGCTTGAACTCACAACCCTGAGATCGAGAGTAACATGCCAGCCAGGTGCCCCTTTCTCATATTTTAAAAGGAAGAAGGAGATGTTCAAATACAAGTGCAATCTTACACTTGAATGCTGACGATTCATTTAATTAAAGAGTACACACTGTGGCAAGCAAACAGATGTGACCCCGTACCGCTACGTCACAGAAGGCAAATGTCCGGTTGACCATTTGTCTCCAAGGTTGACCCTGGGTCAAAAGGGAAAAGACCCCTCCTCTTTATTCTCACTTCACCTCCACTCGCCTGCCGTCCGACACATCAGAGGGACTCAATCTGTATTGATTCAATGAATTCATTTGAAGAATCGAAAACCACCACGCAAACAGTCGGCATATCGGGACAAGGAATGCTGTTCATTCTGGCCAAAACAGACGAGCAATGCCATTAATTTCCAGCCACGGATTGCTTATAGTTACTAAGTTCCTGTGAGTTTGTTTTCGATTTCTTATTACGCAAGAGCATGGGCCAAGTACGTATAGTTTGTGGGTGGCATATCATTACGGGAAGGGGAACTCAGCTCTCAAATGCCATGCGAGTGGAGAGAACACCATTACAGAGCTCATTGTCAATCTTTGCAATTTCAAGGTTAGACAGAGGGGTCACTGGCTTGTTTTGGTTTCCATTAACTAAGACATTTACCAAGAAGCTTTCTAAAAAAAAAAGCTTTAAGTTATGCCCCCAGGCTGAGTGCAGCATGAATTAAAATCTGCACAAAAACAATGTTGAACTAACAAGAATATCATTAATATTATTAGTCCTCTAACCCTCTGTAAATGTCAGTGCCTGAGCTCCATTAGACATCACTTATCCTTCGGAAAATGAGGTCACGGGAGGCCTGAGCGACACACAGCCAAGCCCAGGAAACGGGATGCGTGAGTCCATCAGTGACCAGCTCTCTGGGGTTCTGCCAAAGCCGATGGGGGACCTGCTGTGTTCCCTGCCCATCACCGCCCCTTCTCCCACCGCCCCCCACAAGCCCCTCCGCAGACCTGGCTTAGCAGGACCGCTGTCGCCAGCCCTGTCTGTGCGACCTTCCCCAGGTCCCCACCAACAGAGACGGGGGCGGGGCTCCAGCCGGGTCACGCCACACCGTCTGTAACACCTGGCAACAGGAGAGTGAGTTTTCTACATCTGACCCCACGTGGTGGCATCGGCCCACTGCTGTGGTCTCAGGCTTCCACTCCCGCATTTTATGCCTGGGTCTGATCTTCGAGACTTGTCAGTGGAAGGCAGAGCTGGTGCTGACCACTTGGACACGTGCAGCCACAGAAATGCCTTCTGCTACCTTCCTCCCTCCCTCCCTCTCCCCCACCTTTTCCTGCCCGCCTCCTTCCGGGAGATCCAGCTCCCGGTTTCTGGCTGCATGTTGCGTGGCCTTGGCCCGGTGCCCTGAGTCTCCATTTCCCCATCGAATAGCGGGGACCATCACATCCACCTTGCACTGTGGCTGGAAGTTGAAACGGAATGGGCAGGACGACCACACATCATCGCTCAAGAGCTATTTGCTGACTGCCTACAGAACGAGACAGAGGGAAAGTGCACCTTGTTTCTTGTTTTTGTTTTTCCTAACTCCACTGGCTAGAGGAAAACACCTTCAGGATTTGGGGGCGGGGGGTCAGTGCCCCATCAGTTGCTGGGGAGATAACTCGACAAGAGAAGAAGGCATGGCGTCCTGATGGTTTTGCTCATTGCTGGGAAAGGCCTCCTGCAGAGGCGGGTCCTAAGCTCCTTGAGGGGATGAGGGGGGTGGGGGACACGCCTCCGGGAGATGGTACCTGGAGGTGGGCGTGGCCAACAGACAGGGCTCCACCCCTCAAGCCCCTTTGGGGGCAGAGACCAGAAAGGAAGAGGAGGGGTGCCACATCTTTGTGGCCTTTTTTTTTTTTTTTTTTCTAACACTGGCTACTTGGGGGTAGGCCTGGCGGCGGGGAGCACCCCACCTTTGCTGATGCTGGGGGCGCCAGTTCTCAAACCTCTGTCTCCTGGGTTCCTGGGGGCGGCCCTTGCAGGGAAGCCGGTGAGTTCTTTCTCGGTGCAGCTTCTGCCGAGCGCCGGGCAGGGCCTTTGACCGGGCTCTGCCCCCACCCCCCCCCCTCCCCGGCTCCTGTTGGTAGCGGTGGGTGGGCACTGGGGACCCGCGCCCTGCCTTGCCTGCGCTCTGTCGGTGCTCAACGGGGCACACGGGCAGGGCAGGGTCCCCAGCTGCTCAGGGGCTGCAGGAAGTGCGGTTAGGGAAGGCTGTGGCCTCCTCCCTCAGTCCTCAGGAGCCTCCGATTAGATTCCTAAACTTTAGGGTGTCTGTCCATTTTACTGCCTTGCTGGCAAAGCTCATTTGTCTACAAGTGACTGTCAGAGGTGGTCCCACAGGACGCGTTCCCCACACTGTTGAGCTGCGCGGATTCCTTCCACGGTGAGAGCTGAGTAGAAAGGGGAAACACTGACACTGGCTCCTTGTTTCTTTTCCCATCTTCTGAAATCCAGTGGGGGGAGGGGGTGGTGGGAACCAGGTACCTGCCAGGACCTCCCTCTCTCCAACGTCTTCTGGAAGATGGATAGGAAAGCCACTGACTGATAGTGTATCTTCCTCGCTTCCCGGGGAAAATGTTCGACTTCAACTCAGAAATGTTGATGTCTGCTTAGCCAAAAGGCCACGGGCCACTTGAAAATGTTTGACAAAAGGCTTATCTCTGCTCCCAAGCAGCAGGAAGCAGTTTACACGGTAACCTGACACCCTTAGGGTGTGGGGGACCTTTGTGGCGACGCCCCACAGAGCACAAAGACTCCTTGGTGTAATCTTGGATACAGGTGCTCAGAGGCGGATCTTTGCACAAGCTGTGCCCGGGAGCAAGGCCCTCTTGTCCCCAGAGCAATCGCAGTGGAAACAAGTAGCCTCCAGAAGGCATCCCTGTGGGAACGGAAGGAGAGAGCTAGAAGGAAATGACCACGGCCTCTGGACAAGTGGTCCAGAAGCGGGAGCTGTGAAAGGAACCGTGTCTGCAGTCTGATGACTGGCATCTGTGTCCTCCTCCCCTACGTGCTCCGTCTAGACCCAGTTTTTCTGTCCGTGAAAGGGACGAGGTCAGGATCAATTGCAAGGAAGGACGTGAACCATTTGGGCAAATTGCACCGGGGTAGGGCTATTGATCCCTAGCCTCGACTTTTGCTGGTTTTTCTGGGTAGACATTTACATTTCGAGCCTCCTGACATTTCGGTGCAAAGCCTGCTCTCTTCGTGGACCGGATCACGTCCGTTTAACCCTTTAGATGCCCCACTGACTTTCTGACTTTTAATATTTCAGCAATTAGGGATGAGGCCAAACCCCAAATAAACCAACACGAGGACTTGTTAGCGATTTCAGTGCTCTGGTGGGAGACGAGCTTGAAATAAATGGTTTGTTCACACGTGGGTCCCTTGGCGTTTGCTGTCTTAACACCCCCCTAAAAAGGCAGCTGCATTCTACGCAGCTCACGCTGAAAACAGGCAATATTGTCCGCGTCCAGGGACCAAAGCAGAGGGACGGCTAGTATTTTGGAAGTTTTTATCTTTTCTGAAAGGAGCTTAGACTCCTATTTCGCAATTAACATTTCCTGACATGGCCAAAATAAGGTGGCTGCCTAGGTACAGTTCAGAGATGACAGAGGGTTAAGATACTTGTGGATCCGTTCATTCGAAATCAATATCCCTACCCAAAAGGCAATTCTCAGGAGGAGAGATAGAAATCATTAATAAGCACATGAAAAAAACATCTATCATTGACAGAGGGATCGATGGAAATAAACGAATAATGAAAAGCTTTTACTTGTGCTCACGGCAGGTTAGGTAATTCTGGAATATTTCTAAGGTAACTGACCCTCCCCTTGAGGACAACCAGAGACAATGAATGCACATCGCAGTTAATGGGTTTATTAGTAAAAACTCCCAGGCCAGAATCCAGAGTTTTACCGAGACCCAGACCCAAGGTTCTGAGACCTCTCTTTTCTGGAGGCCAGTTCCCGAGGGATCGGCTGAAATCCTGGAGTCTGAGAGGCTCGTTTTAGCAGCGGAACAAGCAAAGCCCAGTCCTTGGCTCTCACCCCTCTGATGTGATCATTGTGAAGGCATTTGTAATAAATTTGTAATAAATGCCCCCTTAAACCTTTGCAGCACTTCTGAGGAAAGACAATGGAGACAGAAAGTCTTCAATTGACTGTGGTCATTACTCAGCTAGATAAGGTTCTTTACCCTGGAAGATCCAGGGCTGTCTCTGCCAGACCCTGGGAACCTTCTCGCTTCCTGGAGCCACTGGGGGGAAGAGTTGACTGTCATGGCGCCGTGTGGCCCTCTGTGGATGCTGGAAGCTCGACACCCATGCTTTTCTGCTCTGGCTTGCCGTTCTGGAAGCATTTCAAGGGCTGGTTTTAGGAGCTTCCCTATCCTGAAATGCCTGTCTCTGGATTTATTTTCTTTCGATTTGTCCTAAAACTCAGAAAGGGAGGGAGATCTTTCAAAGACTACTTGATTTTTTTTTTTTTTTTTAATTTTACCCAATTCTCCCTGGGTGATTGTGTCTGATAACTTAGGGCTCTGTGCAGAAGCCCGGCCCGTGGATTCCGTGGCAACACTTGACGTGCACCAGGAAGATGAACAGGATTGTGTTCTTGGTCATTTCACTCCATGTGAGGGTGAGCTTGGTCAGTTGGGACGGTGTCTTTACTTGAGCCCGAGTTCGTTCACAGTCGAACGTGGCTGGAGCGGGTGAGTCCCAGAGCTGTCACTCAAGCCAAATTAGAAAGGAAGGGAGGGAGGCACTGAGGAGAAAACCAGGATACGGGCTTGGGCTTTTGAGGCCATTACATGATCCCGAGTTCATTCAAGTTAAATAGCATCTGTGTGCCTTGTATTCCATTATGTTATTTGTAAAATGTGTCCAGAGACACCTGTAAACCATGGCCAGCAGGGAGGGGGTAAGGGCCATAAATAACCCCAGCCCCTCTCTGCTCTTCTCCCTGCTGCCTTGGCCACACCCTTTTAGAAGTTACAGGGAGGCGAGTTCCGGGGGTGAGGTCCAGAGAGGTCAGCCTCCTGAGCGCAGAGCAGGGGCGGGAGGGAAGGGTGCGCAGTGGGTCTGGAGGGGAGGCCAACCCAAAAGGGAAAAGAGAAAATATTGCCAATATAGCGACGTCTCTCTTTGCTAAGCGTTGCTCAATGAACGACCGTAGCTCCTATAATCACGCCCGTCTTAAATCTGTGACAACTTCCGGTCATTCGTCTAGAATCAGAAACGATAACAATACTGTCAGGATGAACTGGAGAAAAATGGGAGGAGTAGCCGGCATTTCTGCAATGTTTCATGATTTCCAAATTGTCGTCATATATTAAGTCACTACCGAACCTCCTAATGAGACTGTTCCAGTCAGCTGTTTAGAAACATTTATAAATGAGCCCATTGAAGCATGGAGAATTTATTTGGCCGGGGTTAAGACTCATGTAATTTTAAAATATTGAGGGGAAATTAGCATAATGTAAATCAACCACTGAATATGAATAATTCCATCGCACCAAACACGTTCACAACAATGGGCAACCATCCCTTCTGTTGGGCTCCAAAACGTCTTCATCACCGCCCCCCCCCCAAAGGAAACCCCAAACCATTCACGTTTTCCATTCTTCCCCAGCCCCTGGGACCCACCAGTCTGCTTCCTGTCCCTGTGGATTTGCCTGTTCTGGGACATTTCATATAAATGGAATCACAACGTGTGGCCTTTTGCGTCTGGCTTCTTTGACTGAGCATCATGTTTCCAAGGGTCCCTCATGCTGCGGCAGGTGTCAGAGCCTCGTGCCTTTTTGTGGCTGAAATCGGGTTCCACTGGGTGGGTGGACCCCACTTCGTTTATCCCTCCACCCGTAGAAGGACATTTGGGTCGTTTCTCCCTTTCGAGTCTCGCGAATAGTGTTACTATGACTCATGTGCAATTTTAACCTATGTCCTTTTCGAACCTTCATGGACACGTGGGTGACAGCATGGCATCGGAGCACAGGATCTAGAATTCACCCTCTCTTCTTTCCATAAAGCGATATGCTCGGAGGGCCCGGGAGAGGCCCTGTCCTCGTCCCCAAGGACACAGCAGTGAAGGAAACAAGTCTCGTGTCTCGTGGGGCCGTCTAGCAAGGGAGGCGACTAGGACTCAGAGACAGGCCGCCAGGCGGTGGGAGGCGCGCAGAAGGCCAGGAAGGGAGTTGGAAATGACCATGCATTACGACGGTGGCCCTCTCCTGCTGAGGCTCTCATCCTAAAGCCTGTGCTCTGACCCGGGATTTCAGCAGAGCCCAGGGAGGTGACGCGGGAGCATTTCAGGGGAGGAACGCTTTGGGCAAAATCAAACCTCGATTCCAATCCCAGCTCTCCCCAACGGCACGTTCGTTACCTTGAGCCAGGGATAGCGTCTTTGAGGCTCAGTGCCCTCGTTTGTCTAACGGCATACAATCATCGCCGTCTCACACGGCGGTCCCCCTCGTGCGTCGAGAATGCTGCAAGGTGTCCGCGTTCTGCTTTTCTCGCCGAGACGCGGGGGGCCCTCCGCGGTGCCGTGTCAGTCTGGCAAATGCTTGCAGAGCAAAATCACGGGGTGGCTTTTGCTGCTCTGTGCCTCCTTGCTCTTCAGGGCCGTGTCCCCTGCAGTCCTGGCCTGTTTTGGCAGCGGGGAACACAATTTTTGCCTCTCCGTCCACGCGGCATTGCTCCAAGCCCTGCTGGATCCCTACGGTCCTTCATTCCAAAATACTCTGGAAACACGTGGCGCCCACACCCCAAGCCAGCTTGGCAGATGTGTCTCCGAGTGGGGCTGCCTGAAGCACACGCACCGTCTCCAGTGTCAGGTGACCTGCCACAGCCTCGGCGTCCCCCGTCTGTCATCGTTGCGCTTCGAGCATCTGCCACGCGCTCGCAACGGTTTTTGTTAAAAGGCGACGCCTGTTCCTTTCACCTTTGAACCTCTGTGGCAGAATCTGCCTTCAACTGGGAAGCTGGGAAGCCCAGGTGACAAAAAGCAGCCTTGTCCGCTCAGAGGGACGTTTATCCAGCAGGCGGCAGGGAATTCCCCACTGCCTGGCCCACGTGATGAAAACTCGGGTGACCAACTTGGGAGTGTTCATCCCACAAAGAATTGAGGGGTGAGGGGGGGAAAGAAGAAAGCAGGAAAGGAACTCGCCCAGTTATTCCCTATTATCTGCTGTTAGGTCGTTCCCAGTAATCAACGTGCTTCTGTCCACTCGTGAATTAGGATTTCTCCGTCCAGATCTGCCTCTCCTGGTGCTGCTAGTGTATCTGCTTAGGGTGTTGTCAGAGCCGTGACGGCCATTGCGAATTAAACACCTCCCAGGTGCCCAAGACGGTGATGTCCGCAAGACAAGGGTTGCATTTGTCTAAGGCAGTTGTGAGATCACTTGAAATTCCTTTTAAAACGTTTCATTTTGGGGGGGGGGTCGCCTGGGGGGCTCAGTCGGTTGAGCGTCCGACTTCGGCTCAGGTCATGATCTCCTGGTTCGTGAGTTCGAGCCCCGCGTCGGGCTCTGTGCTGACGGCTCAGAGCCTGGAGCCCGCTTCGGATTCTGCGTCTCCCTCTCTCTCTGCCCCTTGCCCACTCACACTATGTCTCTCTCCCTCTCTCTCTCTGCTCCTCCCCTGCTCATGCTCTTTCTCTCTCTCTCTCAAAATAAATAAATAAACTTAAAAAAGTAAAAAAATAAAACATTTAATTTTTAATTTAGGAAACAGAAACATCACCCTCCGGGTTCCACTGTGAGAGGAGGTCTTTGCAAAATTAAAAAAAAAATTAATGTTTATTTATTTTTGAGAGAGAGAGAGAGAGAGAGACAGCCACAGACGGAGTGGCTACTTAAACAACAGAAACAAATTGTTGGCAGTAATGGCGACCGAGTCCAGGATTAAAGCACCAGCCTGGTCACATTCTCCTGAGGGCCCCCTTCTGGTTCACGGCCGGTACGTTCTCACTGTGTCCTCACCTGGTGGGAAGGGGTGCTCTCTGGAACCTCTTTTACAAGAACACGCATTTAATTCCTGACTTGGGCACTTCCTGAAGGTTCTACCTCCTCAGACCACCACCTTTTGAAGTTAGGATTCCGACATACGGATTTGGGAAGTGGGGGGAGGGCAAACATTTAGTCCACAGTAAACTGCAAACTCTGGGTATTTTTTTTTTTTTTGTACCAGATTGCATTTTTTTTTACAAGATTGTATTTTTCTTTTTTTTACAAGATTGCATTTTTCATCTGTCCTGGTAGGATAGTAATCTTTTTTGAAAAAGTTGGGTAATAAATACAGTTTCCAGTGTGCTTGAAGGTTTGCTGGTCAAGAATTACTTGACTGAGGGACCTATTGAGGTCAAGGGCCTTTAATAATCACACAGCCACTGAGAACAAACTGAGGGTTGATGGGGGGGTGGCAGGGAGGGGAGGGTGGGTGATGGGTAGTGAGGAGGGCACCTTTTGGGATGAGCACTGGGTGTTGTATGGAAACCAACTTGACAATAAATTCCATATAAAAACATAAAAAAAAATAAACATTAAAAATAACCACACAGCCAATGCTATTTTCTGCTGAAGGGTTGACGAGGAGGGTCAACTCGAATGTCCTCCGAACCTTCTCTCTGTGCCCTGCCTCTCCCAATCTGCTCTTCCTTGTGACAGTTATTGCTGTCACTAAGAGAATAGAAGACAGCCAGGATCCAGAGGGACCTAACCAAAGTGGGCGGTTAAGGGACAATAGTTTTGTTTTTGTTTTTGTTGATTCTAGGTGTTCAGAAACAAAACTCATGTGGACTGTGCCTTTGTGGGTTTAAGTGGATAAAGAAATCTCCTTTTCGGAGATTCAACACCGAACACCTGATCATCATAGACGTCAGACAGAGTACATTTGAATACAAAATCAACGTGAATGCTGAAAAAGTACCAGAAGGACTGTCGGCCCCGGGGGAGTGACCTGGGCTGGTGAGAAGAAGAGTTTTGAACTGGCCATATTGGATTCTAGGACCACTCAATTTCTCCCCCGAAACCCCAGGCCCCAGGAGCAACATGGCAACCTTGACGGATACCCAGGAGCCGAAGGGGAGGGCCTATTTGCATGCACTTTAACTTTGCCTAATATTTTAGAAAAAATAAATAAAGGGAGACGACCACAAATGTTTGCCTGGATTTATGCCTCCTTTCCTGGCAAACCTTCACAGAAATGGCCTGTTTTATGGTTTTGAGCTTTTGAGCTATAAGAGTTGGCTTCCAGGCAAGTGGGAGGGGCTTGGAGACTCGGCACGAGCGATAGTGTATTTTTGTGAATACTGTTTGAGTCTGAGATGAAGTGACTTTGTCTCATTCATCCCTTATCCAAATCACCACTGAGCTTTGACACGACTTGCTCTCTACGTTCCAACATGTCCTCAGGTTAGAACAGTAAAATCTGTTTCTGTTGGATTCAAGAAGCAGAATGTGACAGAATCAGTAAAGTAATTTGTCTGCACCGTCACCTGTAGGATGTCTAGTGTCCTCTCTTGAGCTGCACCCACGTGCTCCATCCCAGAGGGACAGGATGTTGGGTGGAGAGAGGAATGGCCGTGGCAGAAATAGGGACACGTTGTATGCTTTCCCTGGACACCTGAGCTTCTCCCACCCCTGCTTGCTTAGGTAGATGGAAGACCTCTGTCCCTTATCTGCTCAGGAAAGCTCAAAACCGTAGAAAGACTCTGAGTTGTAGACGCGGTAAAGTTAAGCTCACCGTGGTGCCTCTGGGCCTTAGTATCTAATGTCTTTTCCAGTTTTGAAGCCAGACACCAAGAAAGCCTTGGTTTCTTCTTGGTCCCTCTGGGCCCTACCTGCCTACGGACCTTACAGCTGCTTGGTTCAGAGATGTCTGGGTTGGCGATCAGAGTGGAGGCATCCAAGTTACCATCTTCCCAGAAAACCGTAGTCTGTTGTTAATGATGGTGAGGCTAGCACAGGGGGTGTGGCAACACTTTGGGGTCTAGCTCTGGTTCCTGATAGGAGGGTTCGCTTAGCAGGGGCAGGTCACGGCCAGCAGCAAGGTTTGTGGGCCTCCTACCTGTCAGGTCCCAGGTTCCATCAATACCTCCAGACCAGGTATGTGAACTCAGAGCACTGGGGCGTGTGCTGGTCCCAGGGGCAGGATCACTGGGTTATATGACTCAGGGGCCACTAGTCACATTGTGTTTTCTGGCACTTTTGAGGATGAGGGGCCACTCTGCAGACTGAAGACCTCCGGGGCAAGGATCCAGCCTGGTAGTTTTCCTGACAGAATTCACGTCACTGGACTGGTGTCTTGTATCCATTTTCTCTCTGGGCTGAATTCTCTTCATCTTCCTTTTCGATACAATCTATGCAGTCAAGGACTATGCAATCAAGGACTCTCGACCTCAAGAACCCTGAGTACCTGTAGCCTTCTTCTTAAAGCAGATCTGAAATAACTCCATCGCAGTTAATAATGAACTCACCTATCAAAGCACATGCAGTCTTATTATTTGTATTGACTCCTTTTGAAATGCATTTCTCAAATTTTCCATGCTCCTAGAACATGCCTTGCACATAGTAGGGATGAAGTAAATGTCCCTGGTTTGATGAAGAAGCACCAATTTTCCAAATTGTCCATGGGGAAGAAATGACCAGCAATGTGACTTTTTCTGTATGTCTAAGTTTTCAAAGGCCAACAGGTGCCTGGCGTAGAGTAGATCCTCAGGACGTATCGGTTAACTTAATTTTGTGGAATGATCTCCACACTCCTCCAGAAGCAGAGAGGATTGCGTTGAAATGGTCCCAGCTTCAGCTTGAAAGTGCTTTCCCATTTATTCGTTTGGTTGTTTCTTTAAAGTTTATTTATTTTGGAAGAGAGAGAGAGAGTGGAGGAGGGGCAGAGAGAGTGAGAGAGAGAGAGAGAGAGAGAGAGAGAGAATCCCAAGCAGTCTCCATGTTGTCAGCAGAGAGCCCGACTCTGGGCTTGAACCCACGAACCATGAGATCATGACCTGAGTTGAAATCAAGAGTCAAATGCCTACCCGACTGAGCCACCCAGGTACCCCAGTGCTTTTGCATTAAAACAAAACAAAACAAAACAAAACACTGAGAAATGAGGTATCAGCCTATAAATTTCCAAAATTCTAGGAAATAGGTACAAGCAAAGGAGATAGCTTTGTAACTTTTGAGGTGAACCCCTACAACATAGTCCCCCAAATATTTTCAAATTTAAACAAATGACCTAATAGACTACATCTAAATAGCCATTCCTCGTGTTTATAGTGGAAGGTGTGAGCCGTCCTACCATACATACCCTATGACCTCTGTCCTCTTTTCTCAGTGACCAATCTGCCCAGGTATTCCTTCCTGGAAGGAAGCAGCTTTGAGCTGCTCTGAATTGTTTCAGATGACTGGTCTGTGAGCTGTGCCTTTGGCCTCGTGGCCCCAGCGGCTGACTGTTTCCAGCAATCCTCCTGACTCAAGGCCGTGGGGACCAGCTCCTGCTACCCAAGACATGGGCTGCACGTCTGAGCCCAGAGGCACGGAAGAATGAGCTTGCATAATTGATCATAAGGCACAGTGTGCAAAGCCTCCCAGCAAATTAAGGGCGTTATCAGTCCAAGACGGATGAATGTCTTCCCTTTCTCCACTAATGTCTCAGCTCTGTGAGGAATTTAAACGTCGGCTCTGAAAAACAAACGTAGGAGGGGAACCTTTGGAGAAAATGAGTATAAACCTTTCTCCAGGGAAAGGCTAAAAGCCACGATCCAGTAATGATGTGTGGATGTGGTTCTCATTAAGCTAATGTGAGTTATATATGCAAATAGAGTCTATGAATACACAAGTTACCTGTGTATCGGGTTAAGAGATCAGAATCATTTTAATGGTTCACGTTATGTCTCGTAATCCAAAATAGACTCATGAAGTCCATTCGGCAACCTAACGGAGAGAAAAATCAAGTTCTCCTTGAAGATACATTGATTTTCTACAGGCGGCGATGAAGCCAGTCTTTCTTTTCTTCCAGGTGCTCTTAGGATCTGCCAGTTCCAAATGTTAACGTGTTCTGAGAAAAAGAAAAAAGGCATTCTATTTCATAATGGAGGGGCTGAACAAAAGGGCAGAGTCTTTTCAGTGGATGGAAATCATGTTCAATGCTCATGAGAAGCATTTTCATCAAGGCGATGGATTTTTATTGTATTTGAAGTAAGTGACGTGCTTTTTCTTTACCAGGTAATAGGGTTCTTAGTTTTGTACGTATTTATGGGTGACGGTAAAAAAAAAAAAAAAAAAAGGAAGACGAAGAAGACGAAGAAGAAATCAACTCTTCAATCATAAACTTTACAAGGGCAGACATTAGATCTGTTTATAGGTCAGTGTCTACCCATAGCCCAGCACCACACCTGGCACATAGTAGCTTCAACACATTTTGCGGTTTTACACCAAAGGTTGACAATCTCTTTCCGCCAAGGGCCAGCTAGTAACTATTTGAGTCTTTGAGGGCCATTCCCCCCCCGCCATCCCCCCCCCCCTTTGCAAATCTTCATCTTTGCCATTGCCGTTATGAAAGCAGCCACACACAATAGTAAATGAAAGGCATGGCTGAGTTTCAATAAAACTTTATTTAAAAAAAAAGTCAGCAAGTTGGATTTTGGTGGAGGGCCAAGGTTTTCTGTCCCCTGTTTTACACCACAAAGTTCAGGGTATTTGTTAACTAGTACAATACGAAATGACTATAGAGAACAGGTCATTGGGATGTTACAGAACTATTATTTTTCAAAGAACATACCTGCTATTAGGTTGTAAACTTCAAAAGGGCAGGTAGCATCTCCGTTTTATGAACCGATGTCTACCATGCCCTAACGGAATGCCAGGCGCCCGCTGCTCAGATACCTGGATTGTTCTTGCACACATCGATGTAATTTGTATTCCAAATCTCAAGGCTGAAGAATTCCTAAGTCGCATTCACGAGTGGTGACATTAAGCCGCAATAGGATCCAGAGAAGACAAGATAAGTGAGTGGTGTGGGTGTATTAGAGAATGCTAACAAAATGCGGGGTGAGCAGGGGAACTCACATTCCCCAAAAGAGCAGCAGACCCGGTCCCCAAACACTTGTTTCCATGTCAGGGTGAGGGCTGGATGACGCCAGAAACCTTGTGTTGGATGCATTGGGCACGTTTGGGAACTATCCAATCCCTGGGTCAAGAATTTTTGAATTCTGTCCCTAAGCACCAGCAAGCAATCAGAGTTATCAGGAAAAAGAAGGGCAGGATGTGAGTGGGAGTTAAATCAAATAGAAAAATAGTTAGGATCCTATTTTCAATTTATCTTTTTTTTTCTGAGAATTCAATCTAACAGCTGAAACGAGGGCCAGATTGAAGCTTAGAGAAAAGATATTATGAAGGATCAGATGTTCTCCATTCCTCTAAAAAAAACTTCTAGCAATGCAATTTTTTCTCTGATTCCCCCCCATTTTGTTTAAAGATTTTCCTTCTGATTTCTGTCGCCTCTGTCCTCCCATAGATAGGAAGCCAGAAACCCTGAGTTTAATTCTGGGCTCTGTCATTTACCAGCTATGTTGTATCAGGCATGTATCTTAGGTTCTTTCCCATAAATGAGGATGATATCGATTTTTATATGTTGGAATAATTTCAAATATAATAATAATATTATTCCAACTCAAATTGTCTTCAGTGAAAAGGGTCTTTCTCTTATTCAACTGCAGGAAGTCCAGGCTACAATTAGCCGCAGAGTGGACTGATTCAGAAGCTCCGTGGTGCCATCAAGGGTCCAGATTCTTTCCCTTTCTCATGGTCTGGAGGCCATCCTGGGCATGTCCTTCCTCCTCCGGTAGACAGCAGGACTGTCGTATCCGTCATTGCATCCAGACGTAACGTCCACTGGAACAAGAGAAACCCCTTCTTTCAGATGGTTCTCTACGGCATGAATCAGTTTTTCACGAAGAACTTCCCAGCAGGACTTCCTTCTCCTTGGCAGATGCCAAGTCACACATTGATGGATGAACCAACCAATGTCAATGGGAACCGGCTGCCATTACACCTGTTGGGCCGATCCCTGCAGCTGGAGTAGGGCGAGCTTCCCCCAGGCTCACTCCTCTGTGCAGGAGTAGATATCTGCACAAGACTGGGGTTCCACTGGGAGCAAGACAGAGTGATGGCTGCTGGGCTGGCAACCAACAAAGTTGACCACACAGACCCACCTCACTGCTGCCGCTGTAAAGTGCCCTGCGCACGTGTGCAAAGATTATTTTCATCGGTTTGGGATCCTGTAGACAAAAATCACCTAATTAATCCACTAGACCATCCAGGCCATCGGATCAGTTTGGTCTACGTTCCTGGTTTTATTAAACCTGTTATAGCTTAGCACTTCTAATTGGAGCTTCAATATAGGGGCATATGATGTTAAAGCTGACGACGATCTTGGAAAATATTTTCTTCTGTGCCTGCTTCACAGAGACCCACAGCTCGAGAGGAGGGAGCAGCTTAGGTGGGAGGACGGTGCTTCTCCAAATGGTCTGAATTCATGAAAGTTATTACACAATCACACTGAGAACTTCCCCCATGCGTACGACTGGGCAGCATTGCAGGAGCTTCCTTTCCTCCTCGGTTTATAGCTTGTCTTTCTGATAGAGATTGAAGTGAGAAAATAAAGGCATCTGTGGCAGAATAATATTTTGAAATGCCAACTGATATTTCTTTCTCTTCGGTGTTTCCTTTCATTTCTTGACACTCCCCACACCTGGGCATTCAGGCTCCGGAAATTTGTTGCTTCAGGGAAGAGATGTTACCATCGGGCACAAGTCTGTACAGACTCAAAACTTTGCGTGCTGATCTCATTTGTAGGTTCTCATTTGTAGGTTCAAGATAAAGTGAGAGGGGCGAGATTTACCTTCCTTCCTGAGACAACTCCACCCCCCGCCGAACTCCCAACACAAAATATTTTTCCAGATATGGAACGCTGGGCAATGGAGAACGGTGATTGCTGTGACACAAGAAATACATGAGGTGAGCTCTATGGTTACCCCAGACAGTTGTCTGCAGGGAGATTCCAGACTGAGGTGCAGAGAGGGAGAACCGGGTGGAGCTTGGAGGTCTTAAGGGATGGGGCCAGGGGGCCGAGGCAGCTAGAATTTGCAGTACAGAGCGTGGGCCGCTTCCCAGAGAGAGAGAGAGAGCTCTGGACCCGCAGACAGTGGGCTGAGAACACACAGTGCAAACCGACGAGCGTGGGTGTGTGAGGAGGGAGCACTTCCCGACTCACTTTGTGTGCTACTCTGATATCGAAATATTACAAGAACATACGCCCCATGAAATACACGCAAAAAATTTAGCAAACCGAATCCACTGATACACACAAAGGAAAAATGCATCCTGGTAAAGTGGGGCTATCCCAGGAATGCAAGGTTGGTTTGATATAGGGACATCGATCATTGCAATTCAACAAATTACCAAATTAAAAAAAAAAACGACCATGATCATTTTCACAAATGTACAGAAAAGTATTTGACAAAATGGAAATTGCGTTCCTAGTCACAACTCTCTGCAAATGAACTATGTCTTCAACTTGATGAACAGCGGCTGTGACAATCTGCATATACAGAATGCTTCTCACCTATGACAACCTGCTCATATCGTAATAAATGATGAAAAAGCGAATAACTTCCACCTGAGATCAGGGAGCGAGAGGTGTACTGGGGGCCCCACGCCCACCCCTGGCTTTCATGAGTCACGAGGAGGGCTCATAGGACTCAGTATACAATTGTACTTATGGCTGTGAATCATTACAGCAAAAAGACACACACACACACACACACACACACACCCAGCAAAGGGGAAAGACATATAGAAGTATCTGGAGGGGGGCGCCTGGGTGGCGCAGTCGGTTAAGCGTCCGACTTCAGCCAGGTCACGATCTCGCGGTCCGGGAGTTCGAGCCCCGCGTCAGGCTCTGGGCTGACGGCTCAGAGCCTGGAGCCTGTTTCCGACTCTGTGTCTCCCTCTCTCTCTGCCCCTCCCCCGTTCATGCTCTGTCTCTCTCTGTCCCAAAAATAAATAAACGTTGAAAAAAAAAATTTTTTTAAAAAGAAGTATCTGGAGGAAACCGGGCTCCCGCTTCCAGACTCCTTGCCCAGTAGAATCACACAATGCACTGAACTCATCTATCAGGGAAGCTCCGTCAAGTTTCAGCACCCAGAGTGTTTACCGGGGGCCGGTCATGGAGGCCCCTCTGCCTGGAAGGTACCAAAATTCCGGACTTCCAGAATGAAAGCAGGTGTTCAGCATAAAGCACATGATTTGCACAGTTGAGGCCCAAGGAGTCACCCTCCCCGGTTGCCGGCCAAAGCCTTCTGAGGAATGCAGTCTCACGTCTACTGTGTCTTTTCACACGGGGCTGGATCTCAGCTACTATACTGGACTTTACAGCGTCTTAGATCAGGAGAATGTTGGCGAATATCCACACAGCAGCAACCGTCAAACTTAGGTTGTTGCTATACCTGGTCTATGTCTTACCAGCATGACATCGAATTGCTCTCCGAGGCTGTGTCCTGAGAAGGATGAAGAAATTCTCTGAATGCTAAAAGGTTTGTTTTAATCACTCCAAGCTCTGCTGATCTGTAACATCGAGATCACAAGTGTTTGTGGGAGAAAAGGGCCTCTGTCAAGATGTTTGCCGTGGAAAAATGCGCCCGATGGGCTGAGACACAAACCGGGAGGTAGGGAACGCACCGACTCGGGATCTCGATCCTGAAACTTCACAACTGTGTAAATGGCCTGCCTTCAATCTACCAGAAAGGGAAAGTCTCCCTCGTCTTGTTGTTGTTGTGGTTGTTGCTGTCTTTCTTAGTAAAATCTTATGACTCTGACAGATGCATTTCTAAACAGCGGTGCCGATGAGGGACCCCACCCCCACTCTTTACACAGAGAGAAACACATCTTCCTTCATCCGCAAGGGTCCGCGTCACCGTCATCTAGGAGGGTCTTGTAGGCACAGGGGTGCGGAGAGATTACGGGGGAACCTTCCAACGAGGGCCCAGGGCAGATGCGCTCAAGAGTGAAACTTTCTCCGGGAGGCTTTTGCACAATGCGGTCCATCGGAAAGAAGAAAGGGAAAGAGATGGGCTTAATTATAAGTGATATTCTTAACTAAAGGGAAATGGGATATTGTGCTCTAGCTACCTCCCTCCATTTAAGTTGTAAGATGCCATGAATAAAACCATCGCCCCCACAAGGGCTTTCGCGCATCATAAACCATCACTGCACATCCCTCGCTGACCCCGTTCCCGGGTGCTTCCTCCCACGGAGGTCGCCGGGGGGCGCTGGTGCAGGCAGGGGTTCCAGAACCTTGCCTTTGCCCACGTGACCGCAGCCTTCCAAGGAAATCTCACAGAAGGGCTCTGCAGAAGCCGTTTCCCCCTCCCTCAGGCTCTTTCTGCAAGGCTGGTGCTTTTTTCATTGTTATTTTTTTCTCCCCAGGACAAACAGGAAAGTAAAATCTAGAGCAAAGACCTTTGTGCGTTCCCTCTCGAGGTGCTTCTGTGTTCCCCACCATCCTGACCCGCTTTTCCATCATTTGTGGACAAAGGAGTTTTCCAGCTACACTGGCTGATAATATGCAAAGAGGCTTTGTAAAAGTACCTGGTGTGTGTGTGGCATTATTCTCTTGTCACACACTCAATTCACTGGGCGAACCTTGTGCAGAACACCATTTTAATGAAATGCTTTGCAAGTCGTAGCTGAAGAGATGTGATCAGCATTGCTGTTCAACAAATTGTTACGGATTTACTAAACCATGATTACATTTATATAAAAAAAAACTTTGCATGAATAAAAAGGAATAAATATAATTAGGATTTGGAAGGGCAAGGACAGCGGAATAAAAATGTTCATCTTTTTTTAATCGCATACATTTTGCAGGAGGAGATTATTTTTCCCGGTTTGAGCTAACGTCACAGAATTATTGTACATAATTGTGGCAACAGTTGGCCTGTGACAGTTTAATGGCATTTTGCAAAAACCCTCAGTTTGCAAGCCGCTCGTCTCCGCCAACCTCCCCCAGTTGTTTTCTTAATTGCAAATAAGTTCCGAGGACCGGCGACCCGGGCTAGCAGCCCACGTGCAGCTAAGTGTGACCAGCGCCCCCCCCCCACCCCTGCCCCCGTGTCAGAGTCTCCGTCCGATTTCTGCTGAGATGCCACCAGGGGAAGGACGACACCCACAGTAATGAGCCACGGTCGGTGGCTTTGCTCTTAGCCTTCTGACCCCAGGAGTTTGCTCACTTCGCATCTGCTGAGCTGGTGCACAGGTTGGCCAGAGGTGCGAAACAGAGCATTGAAAATTGGGGCTCTTAACCGGCAGGAATGTACTGTCTCAGTTCCGGAGGCCGGGCGTCCGGGATCAGGTTGTGGCCATCGTGGGTTCTTGGTGGAGGCTCCGAGGGAGGACCCAGCTGGCCACCCCTGCTGTTCCTTACGTCCGAGAGGCAGCACGGCCTGTCTGCCTTCATCGATCTGCTCGTGCTGTGGTACGTGTGTGTCTCCAGATTTCCCCTTCTTAATGCAGCCCCGTCACACTGGGTCGGGGCTCCACCCCAAGACCTCATCTTAAGTAATTACCTCTGCAATCTGCCTATTTCCAAACAGAGTCACATTTTGAGGCAGTGGGGGCTGGGAGTCAACCGTACGAATTTTCAGAGAACGCAGTTCAACTCCTAACACCCACCGGTGGAAGCTTCGGGTGCACAGCTGCCCGGAGACCTGACGGACAGAACCGCACACTTCGCGGACTGAGTTTTCCGGAGGCGGGAAGCGGGGGTGCGAAGCTACAGAGAGAGACAAAGAGAACGTTTCCTGTGACTCGGGCCCAGGATCCAGCCATGCCTGAAGTGATGACTTTTTTCTGAATTATTCTGTTAATTCAGCACACGAGCCCTCGCGTTCTCTTTTTGCTAAAGCCAGTTTTGAGATGGGCTTGTCTCTTGTGCACCAAGACCCAGAAGAGGTAACATAGCATAGGATTCTTAGAAAAAAATTGCCTTGGGGTAATGTTAAAGATGCAAAAGTTTTTTTAAAAAAAAATTTGTAACGTCTAATGTGTTTTTAACGTTTTTTTTTAATGAGTGACAGAAGGGGCAGAGAGAGAGGGAGACACTGACAGAAACAGACTCTCCAGGCTCCGAGCTGTCAGCACAGAGCCCGACGCGGGGCTCGAACTCACGAACCACGAGATAATGACCTGAGCTGAAGTCGGACGCTTAACCGACTGAGCCACCCAGGCGCCCCCAAAATGCACAAGTTTTTAAAAAGTCCATTGCAGGATAGAGATCGTGTATCAGGCTAGTCTCCTGAGACTTTTTTTAGGCATGCGGGTCCAAACCTAAGATGAATTCCTACCTACCCCCGCGACCCCCGAGTTATCCCTCGTAACTGAGTCACTGTATGTTTGAGTCTGTACAAATTGTCACATATCACAAAGGAGTCCCCGGATCACTTGGTTTTTACAGCACTTCGAGGGGGACCCAGCAGCCTAAGCAATCTCATTTGGCCGCTTACTTGCTTTATAAACATTTATTAAACTACAGACAAGATCACTTCATGCAACTTGAGAGGGAAAAGGTAATATTTTAAAATTGTTACAGCCTTCTAATTAATTTCCTTTAAACGTGTGTGCGAAAGTAAATTAAGCAATTAATGGGTGATAATAAAAATGTGGATATTTCATTCACAGTGAAAAACCACTTCAAAAATTCTCATCAGGAAAATAAAGTTTAATCTAATTCGTAACTTTCCAGAATGCTTTCTACGGAATATTTATAGATGTTCCAGGAAACAATGTCCATTTTGAATACACGGTAGCCAATGCTGGATTACACAAAGGTAAGTCTGTTCCTCAAATAGGCTTTATACTACAGGACAGTTTTGAATTTATAGAAAAATTAACAAGGTACCTTCGAGCTTCCACGACCACGCCACTCAGCCTCCATCGTTAGTAACATCGTACATTTGAGTGATACATTTGTTACATTTGATAAACCAATAGCAATGCATGAACTAATGTTCGTAGTTTAGATGTCCTTTTATAAATTTAGTGTCATTTTTCCGTTCCAGGATCCCTTCTAGGATCCTGTATTATTTTTAGTTTTCATGTCTCCTTAAGTTCTTTTTGGCTGTGGTAGTTTTCTCAAATTTTTGATGTTTTCATGACCTGGGAAATTTTTTTAGTCAAAAAAAATTTTAAGTTTATTTATTTATTTTGAGAGGGAGAGAGAGAGAGAATCCCAAGCAGGCTCCGCACTGTCAGCTCAGAGCCTGACACAGGGCTCGATCTCACACACCATGAGATCATGACCTGAGCTGAGATCAAGAGTCGGATGCTTAACTGACTGAGCCCCCCGGGCGCCTCCATGACCGGGACAATTTTGAGGAGCAGGTTTGATATTTTGCAGGATGCCTCCCTGTTGGGATTTGTCTCATGTTTTTCTCATGCTAAGACTGGGTTTTGAGTTCCTGAGAAGGTCCAAGGACCGTGTGCCACGTTCGTCACGTCATATCAAAGATACATTCTGTCAACGTGACTTATCACTGTTGATGTTGACCTTGATCACCTGGCAGAGTTCCTGACAAATCAGGTTCTTCAATGCAGAGCAACTCGTCCCCACCCCTTTCCACGCTGCCCCCTTTGGGAGGAAGTCACCACGTACAGCCCACACCTATGGAGAGGGGGTCAGGCTCCCCCCAACTCGAGGGTGGGGCATTTGCATAAATCATTTGGAGTTTTTCCATAGGAGCTGAATGCTATTTATATTGCAGGAATTTTCCATCCGTTAACAGGCTAGTGCTTGTTGTGCACCTACACGGGGAAAAGACATTTCCAAATTTAATTTGACCACAGAACATTTTTAGGCAGGCGTCTTGCGGATTAACATGGCCTCCTGTGTACCCTGTGTTTCTCATCACGTCAAATCAAATACATACAAGTCAGCAAGACATACTCCAAGGCAGCGAAAGTTTTTAAGCTAATAAAATGATAATCTAGAACTCATTATATATCTGTATACATATACATCTCTCTCTCTCTCTCTCTCTATATATATATATATACATATCCTTTTCCAGAAAATAGTCAACCCCTGAAAAGCAATCATTTTTCTGACTTCTATCACCCTTAATTAACTTTGCATCTCCTTAAACTTCACATAAATGTAATCACAGAGTACATTTAACCCTATATATTATATATATATTAATATATATATAATATATAATATATTATATATATTATATTAAGAGGGTTAATTAATTAATTAATTAAGAAGATCTGAAGCAGACTCTGTGCTGTTAGCAGAGCCCGATGCGGGGCTCGAACTCACGAACTGGGAGGTCATGAGCTGAGTCGAAGTCAGACGCTTCACCGCCTGAGCCCCCTTGGAGCCCCGTGTGCGGTCTCTTCTGAAGGATAAAAGGAAGAGAAGGTTAGCTGGGGGTGTTATATGGCAGAGCTCCATGCAGGGCACTTTCCGTGTGTTGTATCATTTACTCTCTTAACTCGCTCATAAGAAATGCATTTTGGTAAGGCTACTGAGGCTCAGAGAGGTTTAGGTACACTCCCCAGGGCCACACAGCCCGCGTCATCAGCCAGTGTTCAGCCTGAACCAGCCTTTTCTACTGCTCAGCATGGACCTGTGTTTACAGATAAGACGGGGGCGTTTCTAGCAGCAGGCTGGCAGGAAAAAGGGGCATATTGGGAGCTGCCCTGGGGAGATAACACAGGGCATTCGGTCACAGGAAATGTCTCTCTGAACCTGAGGTGTTTGTACCAGCCAGTGTTGTTTTCAGTGGTATCGGTGCCTACAGATGGTTTTACCTTCTCGAGTAACAGTAAGTCTGGAGCTGGGAGCTCATGTGTGGAGCAGTCCCAGTGCTGTCCTCAAGAACCCAGCCCCTGCTCTTTTCTTTCCCCGACGTCCTCTGCGTAGAGCTTTCGTCTTCGTGGTCGCAAGATGGCTGCGCCTTCTCCAGCCATCACATACACATTTCTGGCGGGAGAGAGAGAGAGAGATGCTAAGATGCCTCTCCTAGCAACCTGTGTATTCTTTTTTATTTGAGAAGTGCTTCTCTATGCATTTCCATTTAAATCCCAATGGCTTGAATTAGGTCACAGAGCCACCCGCAACCCCAATGGAAGCTGCAACGGTGAATATTTTGCCTTTTGGTTTCTTGAATAGGGGAAGCTGGAGGCAAGGGAGCTGTGTGTGATATTAGGTGTCTGCTGCAGGGAATTACAACCTAGATGGAAAAATCCACGCTCCCAGGACCGTAAGCCGCGAGCAGAAATCCCACACTGCAACTGGCGTATATCTGGTGTGGTCTAACACGTACAGATGAATTTGCGTACTGATTCCAACGGGATGCCTCGAGACCGTTTTCATTAGCATTTAAAGGGGGGAGGGTGGGTGATGGGCATGGAGGAGGGCACCTGTTGGGATGAGCACTGGGTGTTGTAAGGAAGCCAGTCTGACAACAAATTTCATATTATAAATAAATAAATAAATAAATAAATAAATATGACATATGAGATTATTCCCGGAAGCACGCACCCTTTTCAAACAAGTGGGAGAGGGAATCGATCTGAAGATGGGGGGTGAAAATGGTATTAAGTGGGAGTTTACTACCTGGTGATAAAGAGCAGAACAGAAAGCAGGGCCTTCCCTTTGGACCCGGCACTTGTGCTCTGTGCGACCCGTAAAGGAGGAGCGCAGGGACGGTCACGACAGCTGACACCAACCCGTTCCACCGTCTGCCACACAGGGGAAACGTGGGGGTGCGTTCCAGCGTTTAAATGCCCGTCTTCTTCCTGAGAGGGGCTGTCCTTCAGCCCAATGTAAGTAGGGGCTTCATTAGGACCAGCGCTGTGTCCTACTCACTGATGGGCAGACAGGGCAGAGGGCGACACGCGCCCTTGGTGCTGCATTTGAGAAGAGCCGTGACCGCTGGCTTTCTCGTGGGGATCGCTTCCTTGTAGACCGCCGCCTTAGACAAAAGCTAAGATGGGCCGTGCACCGGGCCCCCAGGAGCTGTCAGGCTCGAAAAGTGCCCCGGACGCTGTAATAGTTTGCAAACAAATTCCTTTACTCAGGTTGTCAGTGACTCAAAGCCACCAGGGCTGAAGCCAGAGGCGTGCGTGATCCGAATGTCGACATCTCAAGCTTTTCTCGAGGGCTCCTTAGACTCTGCCGCTAAGCAATGGAGTCTTATGTAGACATATTTTTATCGTCAAGAAGAGAATAGGAGATTGAAAGGGAAATGCAGCTGTAAACCATGCAAAGTCGAGAGAATGAATGTGCTTCAAGTATAATTGAAACCAGAGTAATTATAACATTTTCCGTCTCAATCTCGACTCCTTTTGTTGAAGAGGAATGCTTACTTTTGGAAAGAGAGGGGTGAAAGTCTTGACGTGGAGTTCATCGAAGGCGATGGAAGTCAGAAGAGTGGCTGCTTTGTAGAGGTTGGCTATTTTCTGACTCCTGGGTGTTAGAAATGTCACGCGTGCTGATCTGGGTGATGTTTCCGCGGGTGCACGGACGGGCTAAGGGGCGGGTCCAGCTGCTCAAAGCCAGCCCTTGTCCTAGTAACCCCAGGCGGTCCAGGCAGCGACCTCGGCCTCCTGCAGCCTCCTTCCAACTCCCAAGTCATGCGGCCAAGTTCAGCGTCGGTGGGGAGGGAGGGGGAGCTTGTGCACAGTGTGGCGGGGGCGGGGGGGCTGCAAAGCCACAGCACGAGGGATGAGAGCATACATCATCAGTACAGGGAGTGCAGGGAGCCTTAGGGATCCAATCCGCCCCAGTGAGATTTTCTCTCCAACCCTGCGTGTCCTCTGTGCACGCAGCATCGTCGCTGACCGTGGCTCGCACTGGAACGTCAATATGGGTCAGGCACAGCGCAAAGCACTTATCCCTAAATCCTCACCATCACCCTGGCGGCGAGGCACAACGTAGCCACCGCGGGTACTTGACGCATCCCAACTTCAGAGATGTTAAGCAAATTCCCAGGGTTGCACAGAGCTGGCCGATGAAGGAGCTGGAAATCGGACCCAACAGTCTGATTCCAGAGCCCGTCTCTGTCTCCCTCTCCTAAACCCTTCTTACCGAAGGCAATGCTTGTGTGTCTTCCTCCCTGCTCATCTTGACAAGCCTTTTATCGAGTATGTTCTCCTAACAAGCCGTTCTAGGTGACGGAGGCAACGGGGAGCACGGCATGCAAGAGCTCATGCTCCAATATGGGGCGCACGGGGAGACGAGCAAGCCCAGAAATAGATGGCTTAACTTTAACGAAAGACGTGATGTTCCAACAAGAAAGCGGGCGGATGGAACTGAGTGTCTCTAGGGGATCGGCAGCGAGGGAAGGATCCGTGAGTTCATGCAGACAGGGAGTCAGGGAGGGTCCTTATGAGGAGGTGAGATTTTGCGTGAAGACCGAATGCTGAGAAAGGTCCAGTTACGTAAAATCTGGGGGAAGAGCTGATCCGGGAAGAAGAAGCAAAAACAAATGGCAGATCTGAAGACCAAGAGGAGGTTGAGCGGTTAGAAACTCTCTCACTTCTCACGGCCTCAATCTCTCCACCCGTAGAATAGGGATGAAACTCTCTGTTTATTTACCTTGGCAAGTGAAACTGTAACCCTGCGTCTCAAAGCTCATAAGGCCTTTTGAAACGATATAGAAACGTTAAGCGAGTCTGACGACACGCACGAAAACGTAACCCGTGACAAAATTGCAATGACATTTGGCAGTGGGTTTTCCCGCAAACTCAGCACCCAGGTGTCACTCCAGGCTCGCGTCTGCCGTGACACCTTAGTCATCAGGTCGTGATCCGTGTCTCGACGAGCTCAGGCCCACGTGCACTAATTTCCTACGGCTCATGCCAAAGACGGCACAAATTCAGTGGCCAAAACCATATGCCAGGCATTAGTATGGATTACGTGCGTCGCCTCATTTTGAGACGCAGAAAGAGTTAGACGACAAGGTCACGTGACTCGGGTCCCACGTTCGAGTCCCAGGGCTTCAGCGGGTCTTGAGCGAAATGCCCTCCACCTCGGCGAGGAAGAGAGAAACCCCTTAGCCATTTCGCCTGTGAAATCCTAGCACCTGCCGGGAACGGGGCCTCAACTCAGCCCGGTGGGGGAGCTGTCTGACGGCTTCAGCTACACGTTCTTGTGCCCTGGAGTTTACGTTTGTGAGAGAAAGTGTGTTCAGCACGCCGGCCGCCGAAGTACAACGATGAATGATATATTGGAACAGATCTCAAACCGTTATTTTCTGTTATTAAGAACTTATGTTGTATCCACGTTGACAGAGCCTTCGTTCGCGTGAAGCCCGAAGCCTGCATTTCCTGTGAGCGTGCGTGGTTTCTTCCTCTCTCGACCTTTTTTTTCACATCCACATCCACGTCTCTGGTCTTCTTCTATCCATCGTTTGGTAAGCTCTGCGTCTCACTTCATTTCCACTGCGGGAGGTGATACGACCCTTGGGGTTTCGGCAGTTCGTGAAAAATGACCATATGTACAAAGACCCCTCCGACCATTAATTCCGCTCACTCGTTCATGTAGAGACCTTTCCAACGTTGGGTGGCAGTGTCTTCTCCAGCACAGAATCGCTGTCACCTTTTAGCGTGATGCCTGCCTGCGTCTGACTTTTTTTAAGTTTATGTATTTGTTTTGAGGGGGGAAGAAAGAGAGAGAAAGAGAATCCCAAGCAGGCTCCACACTGCCAGTGCAGAGCCCAACACAGGGCCGGAACTCACCAACTGCGAGATCCCGACCTGAGCTGAAATCCAGAGTCAGACGCTTAACCCACTGAGCCACCCAGGCGCCCCCCCGTCTGACTTTTATACTAGGCTATGACTGGATACGTCCCCTCTCTGCGGACCAGCACGATACCTTACTTATTCCTGGCAACACTGACCACCCTCCCTGCTAGAGGAAAAAAAAATAGTTATGCCACAGGAATCTCGGAGTTACGAAGCTCGGCTGTTTGCGTATTTATGGATTCGTAAACTCTGGTCAGCTTAGAAGGGGGTCTGGGAGAATTTCCAAGCACGTGAAGCTGCTTCTAGCGTGCACAAATACAGATGTTTAAAGGTAATCTTTACTTTGTTCATACCCTATGGAGCATATATCCTCTTTAATCCCATCTGTGAAGTGGGAGCAGTAATGTACCTGGGGAAGCTACAAAGGTTATGTAAATGGGAAGAAATACAGAACTCAGGAGGGCACTGTGCACACGCACACACACACACACACACACACACACACACACACACACGTCTAGCTATCATGGTAATAGGAGCAGCGCCTCCCCATACAGTTAAGGCCACACGTAAAGTGAAATAGCCCAGGGCCCGGCACATGACAGCGATCAGATATTAGGACTCTTGCTAATGCCGTCACCAAGATCAGTCCACGTCTAAGCACACGCCTGTCAAGGCGACTTCGACCTTGGCGGAATCAATCTCAAGCTGTCACAGAGCTCTAAGTGAGGACGCGGTCGGGGCGGCAAAGCACCGGGCCGGAAACGGCTCCTTTCCTCCAGGAAACACTCTGGACCTCCAGCCATTCTGTAAGGTGACGAAGAACATGGTGTTTTTATAGCCAGGGATGCACTCTGCAACGTTACCAAGTGCATATTAGCAGCTGTGACTAGCTTCATGGTCAGGGATTTGCTCCGTGGAGATTTAAGATCTCGTCGACGCGGCCTGGAGGTGAGTGGCAGGTGACAGAGGACCGGCCTCCAGCCTTGGTCAAGGGGTCAGTCCCCTTTCACGTTGCCTGCTGCCACCCGGGCCCTGGGCGGGCTGCAGGTGCAAGCAATTTGCTGGGAGCGATCGCAGGACAGTTTTAACTCAACGAAGGTGGCCGGGGCCAGACCAGGGCCAAGCAAGCAAGGACCCAGGGCGCCGAGCGTAAGGAGTCCCTTGCTCTCCGGCTGTGTAGACACAGCGTATGAGTGTGGATGCTTTCTTACATGTTGAGTCCCGGGTGCCTGGCCTGAGTCACCCTCGTCCTGGCCCCGGAAGGTGGTTCATATGTGAAAACAGTTCAGGAAAGTACGTGTGATGTCATTCTGTGTGTTTCTTCAACTAAATATCCTTAACTTGTGCCCTCTTTTCTTTTTCTTTTTTAAAAATCTGTCTGTAATGAGTTATCTGAGCTAATTTGTTGCCCTCCAGCCTGCGTTGGGACCTGAAAGGTCTCTGGGTAGGTACTGATGGTCACACTTGACCTGCACCGGGTCTCACGCCGAGAAAGGGGCAGAAAAATCTCAATGTTTATTTATTTTGAGGGAGAGACAGAGCGCGAGCAGGGGAGGGGCAGAGAGAGAGGGAGACACAGAATCCGAAGCAGGCTCCAGGCTCTGAGCTGGTAGCACAGAGCCTAACACGGAGCTCGAACTTGGGAGTCGTGAGATCGTGACCTTGAGCTGAAGTTGGACACTTAAAAAACGACTGAGCCGCCCAGACGCCCCCGCAAGGAGCTTTTTAAACTCTACACGAGCTATTTCCAGTCGGTTGAGGGTCCGGCTCTTGACTTGGCCTCAGGTCGTGATCTCACAGTCTGTGAGTTCAAGCTCCATATCCAGCTCTGCGCTGACAATGCGGAGCCTGCTTGGGGTTCTCTCTCTTCCTCTCTCTCTTCCTCTCTCTCTCTCTCTCCCTTTCGCTCTGCCCCTCCCCGGCTCACTCTCCTTCCGCCTCCAAACAAATAAATTAAAAACGAAATACCGATGAGCTCTTTTGACCGCAGTTAGCTCCCCATGCTCTTGCCTTGAGTGACCTCAGTTCCGGTCCTGCACTTCTGCGTGTTCACCTGCCCCCCGCTGCCTCTGCTGCCCCCGGTGACGCCCACCGCGTGCCGCTCCCGGCATCAGGACAAGGACCACTCCAGCTCCCCGACATCCCCGAGCAGGAGGAAAGCCTGCGATCCACTTTGCAGGTGGCAAAGCTGAGGCCCAGCGAGGTGTGGGCGCATCCCTAAGGCCGCGTCGCAGGTGGCCCTCAGGCCTGGAGCTCAGGCAGGATTGGGGGGGCCGCGGCGGAGTTCCTAGTGGGCCTGCCGTTCACAGGCACCCTGGTAACGCTCTGCGGGTGCTGAGTCTGGGCGCTCCAAGGCCAAGCAGAGGAGCGTAACAAAGGGGCAACGTGGCTCCCCTTGTGGGGCACCCACCCTGGGCGCACAACGGAATGGCCAGGGGATAGTTCGCGTGCCCTGTGAATACTAGTTTTGTTAAGATGACTGACCCCGGGCATGGGGAGGGCTCACAAACGCTGTTCAGTCCCCTGGCCTCTCCCCTGATTTTTTTTAATGTTTACTTATTTTTGAGGGGTGGGGGGAAAGCATGAGCAAACAGGGAAGGGGCAGAGAGAGAGGGGGACAGAGGATCCCAAGCAGCTCTGTCAGCGGAGTCCTACGTGGGGCTTGAACTCACGGACCATGAGATGGTGACCGGACGCTTAACCCACTGAGCCACCCAAACGCCTCCTCTCCCATGGTTAAAGGCTGTGTTTAAGCGGGGTTTGCTGACCCCACGGCCAGCTCCTGGGTCCCGCACATACCCGCTGCCATGCGAATGATGACAATCTTGTCTCTGATTTCCCTCTCCCTCTCCCCTGACCACAAAGTTCGGTGAACCCCGTCCCCTGGCCATGTCTTGGTTTCCTTATCACCATGTCTGTGTCCTAAGGTTATTCCAGCTCTGGTATTTGCCCTCTGGCTTATTCGAAGAGCCCCAGAGGGGGGTTCCTTCCAGAAAGTGCCCCACCAGAGCTGGCAGGAGCTCTCCGTCCGGGCCAACCCTGCACCTGACTGTGCTCCGACCCTGTGTGAGGGTGTTTGCATGGCTCCCGTCGTCCGTAGGCTAAAATCCAGGCTTGTTCATGTGGAGCTCCGTATCTACCCCCGCGAGCTCTCCAGATTCCAGTAGTCTAAGACTGTTTTCTCTCCCGGATTCTGGACACTCATTCCCACCTGCCCACATCCTGTTGCGGCCCCAGCTGAGAAGACATCACCCCCGGACGTCTGGTCACCTTCCCAGCCCCTGGGTATTTATGTGCCTTTGCCGCGTGCTCCCAGATCGTGCTGGTGAAGTGTGGCACAGTTTACAGGGCTCGGCTTGTGCTTTGTCCTCCCCTCCGTGAAGGCAGGGGCCACCTCTGCAAGCCAGCACCCAAGGTGCCTGACGCGTGGTTTATGGCCCCGTAACACCAGCTGGAAGCTTGGAGAAAGGACGGTTCCAGAGCCCATACTTTTTCCTGTTTGCCACATTGCATCTCTGCCCGATGCAATGAATATATCCTTTTTTAAAATTGTTAAAGCATTTTCAGGTTGGATCCTAAAATATGAGTTTCCCAGATCCAGCCGACTGGCATTAATTTAACTAATTAGATGAGTTTGTTCAGGGGCGCCTGGGTGGCTCAGTCAGTTGAGCGTCCGACTTCCGCTCAGGTCGTGATCTTGTGGTTCGTGGGTTCGAGCCCTGAGTTGGGCTCTGTCCTGACAGCTCAGAGCCTGGAACCTGCTTCAGATTCTGTGTCTCCCTCCCTCTCTGCCCCTCCCCTGCTTCCGCTCTCTCTCTCTCTCTCTCTGTCTCACAAAAATAAATAAATGTTAAAAAAACTTAAGAAAAAAAAGATGAGCTTTTCAAGACCTCATTTGGGATTTTTGCTGGAGAGTTATATAACTTTTCTCTTTACCAAGTCTGGAAAAATCACAAAGTAAAAATAATGGTTTTTTTTTTCCTATCAGTTTATCAAATATAAATTTATCTAGAATAATATCCTCAAGGAGGAATATGCTGAGACAAAGTAGATTATATTTATTAACTCCCTTTAAAATCAAACTCCTATAAATACAAAGTCAGGAAGATTCTGTATCAAAGGATAGAACATGAATATCCCTAAGAAAAGGGAAGATTTCATGTTTTCTTAAAAAAATGTCTCAGTGTAAAGATTTTTGTAAAAAAATAAAATGTTCCTGGCTAGTTTATCCTATTTATAAAATGTTTTCTGAAATATTAAATGGAACAAGGACCCAAAGTCCTCAGCAAATAAAAAGGTCCTATAATTATCTTAAGAATTGAAGAAAATGGGCTCCTGGGTGGCTCAGTCGGTTAAGCATCCAACTTCAGCTCAGGTCATGACCTCACGGTTTGTGAGTTCGAGCCCCGTGTCGGATTCTGTGTCTTCCCTCTCTCTCTGCCTCTCCCCAACTCGCGCTCTTTCCCTGTCTCTCAAAAACAAATAAACATTAAAAAAAATTTTTAAGTCAGTTTCATGTGAATTGGGGAGCTATATGCAAAGGTGAGACTCAGGATTTCTGTAAGAAAACATGCTGTTTGTAACAAGGTCTCTTAAGCCAATCACAAAAACAACAGACACAGTCAAACACTGAAAACTGGGAACTTCTATTCATCAAAAAAACCACATCAAGGGCATGGAAAGACAAACCACAGAATGAGAGAAAATATTAGCGCATACAAAATCAACAAAAGGCTCGTATCCAGGATATATAAAAATTCTACATTTCAGTAAGCAAATGACACCCACACCTATTAGAAAAATGGCTTGAGAGACACTTTTTTTTTTTTTTTTTTTTTTTTTTTTTATTTTATTTTATTTATTATTTTTTTTTTATATGAAGTTTATTGACAAATTGGTTTCCATACAACACCCAGTGCTCATCCCAAAAGGTGCCCTCCTCAATACCCATCACCCACCCGCCCCTCCCTCCCACCCCCCATCAACCCTCAGTTTGTTCTCAGTTTTTAACAGTCTCTTATGCTTTGGCTCTCTCCCACTCTAACGTCCTTTTTTTTTTTTTTTTTTTTTTTCCCTTCCCCTCCCCCATGGGTTCCTGTTAAGTTTCTCAGGATCCACATAAGAGTGAAACCATATGGTATCTGTCTTTCTCTGTATGGCTTATTTCACTTAGCATCACACTCTCCAGTTCCATCCACGTTGCTACAAAAGGCCATATTTCATTTTTTCTCATTGCCACGTAGTATTCCATTGTGTATATAAACCACAATTTCTTTATCCATTCATCAGTTGATGGACATTTAGGCTCTTTCCATAATTTGGCTATTGTTGAGAGTGCTGCTATGAACATTGGGGTACAAGTGCCCCTATGCATCAGTACTCCTGTATCCCTTGGATAAATTCCTAGCAGTGCTATTGCTGGGTCATAGGGTAGGTCTATTTTTAATTTTCTGAGGAACCTCCACACTGCTTTCCAGAGCGGCTGCACCAATTTGCATTCCCACCAACAGTGCAAGAGGGTTCCCGTTTCTCCACATCCTCTCCAGCATCTATAGTCTCCTGATTTGTTCATTTTGGCCACTCTGACTGGCGTGAGGTGATACCTGAGTGTGGTTTTGATTTGTATTTCCCTGATAAGGAGCGACGCTGAACATCTTTTCATGTGCCTGTTGGCCATCTGGATGTCTTCTTTAGAGAAGTGTCTATTCATGTTTTCTGCCCATTTCTTCACTGGGTTATTTGTTTTTCGGGTGTGGAGTTTGGTGAGCTCTTTATAGATTTTAGATACTAGCCCTTTGTCCGATATGTCATTTGCAAATATCTTTTCCCATTCCGTTGGTTGCCTTTTAGTTTTGTTGGTTGTTTCCTTTGCTGTGCAGAAGCTTTTTATCTTCATAAGGTCCCAGTAATTCACTTTTGCTTTTAATTCCCTTGCCTTTGGGGATGTGTCAAGTAAGAGATTGCTACGGCTGAGGTCAGAGAGGTCTTTTCCTGCTTTCTCCTCTAAGGTTCTGATGGTTTCCTGTCTCACATTTAGGTCCTTTATCCATTTTGAGTTTATTTTTGTAAATGGTGTGAGAAAGTGGTCTAGTTTCAACCTTCTGCATGTTGCTGTCCAGTTCTCCCAGCACCATTTGTTAAAGAGGCTGTCTTTTTTCCATTGGATGTTCTTTCCTGCTTTGTCAAAGATGAGTTGGCCATACGTTTGTGGGTCTAGTTCTGGGGTTTCTATTCTATTCCATTGGTCTGTGTGTCTGTTTTTGTGCCAATACCATGCTGTCTTGATGATGACAGCTTTGTAGTAGAGGCTGAAGTCTGGGATTGTGATGCCTCCTGCTTTGGTCTTCTTCTTCAAAATTCCTTTGGCTATTCGGGGCCTTTTGTGGTTCCATATGAATTTTAGGATTGCTTGTTCTAGTTTCGAGAAGAATGCTGGTGCAATTTTGATTGGGATTGCATTGAATGTGTAGATAGCTTTGGGTAGTATTGACATTTTGACAATATTTATTTTTCCAATCCATGAGCAGGGAATGTCTTTCCATTTCTTTAAATCTTCTTCAATTGCCTTCATAAGCTTTCTATAGTTTTCAGCATACAGATCCTTTACATCTTTGGTTAGATTTATTCCTAGGTATTTTATGCTTCTTGGCGCAATTGTAAATGGGATCAGTTTCTTTATTTGTCTTTCTGTTGCTTCATTGTTAGTGTATAAGAATGCAACTGATTTCTGGACATTGATTTTGTATCCTGCAACTTTGCTGAATTCATGTATCAGTTCTAGCAGACTTTTGGTGGAGTCTATCGGATTTTCCATGTATAATATCATGTCATCTGCAAAAAGCGAAAGCTTGACTTCATCTTTGCCAATTTTGATGCCTTTGATTTCCTTTTGTTGTCTGATTGCTGATGCTAGAACTTCCAGCACTATGTTAAACAACAACGGTGAGAGTGGGCATCCCTGTCGTGTTCCTGATCTCAGGGAAAAAGCTCTCAGTTTTTCCCCGTTGAGGATGATGTTAGCTGTGGGCTTTTCATAAATGGCTTTTATGATCTTTAAGTATGTTCCTTCTATCCCGACTTTCTCAAGGGTTTTTATTAAGAAAGGGTGCTGGATTTTGTCAAAGGCCTTTTCTGCATCGATTGACAGGATCATATGGTTCTTCTCTTTTTTTTTGTTAATGTGATGTATCACGTTGATTGATTTGCGAATGTTGAACCAGCCCTGCATCCCAGGAATGAATCCCACTTGATCATGGTGAATAATTCTTTTTATATGCTGTTGAATTCGATTTGCTAGTATCTTATTGAGAATTTTTGCATCCATATTCATCAGGGATATTGGCCTGTAGTTCTCTTTTTTTACTGGGTCTCTGTCTGGTTTAGGAATCAAAGTAATACTGGCTTCATAGAATGAGTCTGGAAGTTTTCCTTCCCTTTCTATTTCTTGGAATAGCTTGAGAAGGATAGGTATTATCTCTGCTTTAAACGTCTGGTAGAACTCCCCTGGGAAGCCATCTGGTCCTGGACTCTTATTTGTTGGGAGATTTTTGATAACCGATTCAATTTCTTTGCTGGTTATGGGTCTGTTCAAGCTTTCTATTTCCTCCTGATTGAGTTTTGGAAGAGTGTGGGTGTTTAGGAATTTGTCCATTTCTTCCAGGTTGTCCAATTTGTTGGCATATAATTTTTCATAGTATTCCCTGATAATTGTTTGTATCTCTGAGGGATTGGTTGTAATAATTCCATTTTCATTCATGATTTTATCTATTTGGGTCATCTCCCTTTTCTTTTTGAGAAGCCTGGCTGAGAGACACTTTTTATTTTAAAGTTTATTTTACTTATTTTGGAAGGGGTGCATGTACACATGTGAGCAGGGCAGGGCCTGAGAATCCCAAACAGGCTACATGTCTACAGCGTAGAAGCCGATGTGGGGCTCGAACTCACAAACCACGAGATCGTGACCTGAGCTGAAATCAAGAGTCAGACGCTTAACCGGCTGAGTCCCCCAGGGGCCCCTTGAAAAGACACTTTCAAATATCAGAGCGCGAGGGGTTGATATCCCACAACCAACAAATGTACCAAAATACACTCGACCTCATTTACCATAGAAGCGCAAATTAAGACCACCATGACATTACTTTCAGACGTCAGGCTAGGAAGTTTGAAAGCCTGGCCGATGTCTAGCGTTGGTGAGGATTTGGGGTTGGCGGAACTCTCACGCCCTTCTGCTGGGAATGGAAACCAATCCGACCGACCACCGTGAAAAGGGATCTGGCATCATGTCCCAAAACGAAACCTACTCCCGCCCTCCGACGCAGCAATTTACACGTGTGCCAGAATACACGTAGGACGATGTCACCAGCGGCATCATGAAGATGGCCCCAGGTCAGACACAACCCAAATGCTCAGCATAATGGGTACACATCAGTGTTTTGGTATATTCGTACCCGAAGTGCCATAGATAAAATGTACCAACTATAAGTACACCGGGTGTTAAAGCGTGAATGAACGTACCACCGATTCACAGCACTGAGAGGTGGCTCTCACTGAGTTCGGAGTGAAAGATGCCAGGCATCCACACTGTGATGATTCCACCTGCTTCAAGGTCACAGCGCGGAGCTGCGTGGGGGCGTTAGGATACGGGACCTGGAGAGGGCAAGGGTGGGTGGCGATCAGGAAGGAGGCAACCACAGGGGTGTCTGGGGACCCGGGGACATCCCTGATGTTTTATTTGCTGACCCAGCTGGAGACTGACTGTATGTGGGTTTGCTTTGGAATCATTCAGCAGGCTGCCCACTTCTGATTTGTGTCCCTTCTGAAGTTCTGCTTTCGTTCAGTAGGAAAAAGCTTTCAAGAACGGTACGTAGGTATCAGTCACACAAGAGTTAAGTAAAAACTCTTGGACAGACTTGGGTAGTGCTCTGTATCTTGCCATAAACAGTGACGAATTTGCATTTGTTCCCGGGAATAATACCACTGCGAGTATTATTTTCTCTGAACGCACGCGAGGGAAAGGAGTCTCAAATCAAATCTTGAATGTCACGAGCCGCACTCTCTCTGGAGCTCCAGAGGCGAGCGTTCCCTTGTCTGTGGGATTGCATTGTGTTTCTCCAGGACCCCGTAACAATGGATGAGAGGAACTGGCATGTTTCGATATTTCGCTGCGGGCAGAGGGAATGTGTAATGATGCAGAATTATCCGTTCGTTCATTTTCCCTGATGAGATTCAGATCCGCAAAGATGAGGTTGTTACAGACCAAACAGACGGGCGGACATCACACTGCGCTGTTGACCCTGAAAACTGCAGCGATGGTGGGTGACAATGATTAATTGGATATGCTTTTAAGAACTGGATGGGTCTCTTACTATAAGATTAGTGAGAGCTATGGGAGTCTCCAGAGTGAACTCTGACTCATGTCACTTATTCTGCGTCGATAAATGTATTCCATTACCCCGGAGCAAAAAACAGGCAGGCCCTCTCTTTTGTAGGAAAATATTATCTTGTGTTATTTGGAGGGTGGGGGAGAGAGAACACTTAGTTAGATAGAGGGCTGACCGGCGTTAGAATAAAATAGGGGTCTGATCGCCTGAGATTTCTCTTTGGAAGAGACTTCACCATCCATGCATCAGAAGGCGGGTCACCTGCTTCGGACCGCGGTTGACCACGGGTAACTGAAACCACGGATAAGGGGGACGCTCCTAGCAGGTTGCCTTAGAGAGACCCACACCCGGCTGTCAGAATCCACTTGTGCTAAGGGTGCACGGTGCCGTGAATAGCACACGTGGTAGGTGCGAATAATTTCCGTTATAAACATTCTTTTCTCTTTCCACAAACTATGGCAATCACAATAAAAATGATTAGCTGTGGTAAGAAGGAAAAGGTAGCAATCGGGAAGCTGAGGGAGGGCATTTATGTTTGACTTCATCAAATTATGCGCCTTTTTATCTTCTATGTTAATGCGTTGTACTTAGAAGCTTTGCATATTCTAATTTATTTCCCCAGACTGCAAACAAATTTCCTTGTGCTGAACCGGCTTCCTAAGGCCCAGTGGATAATTCTGTGCCTTGGTTTCATCCTCAGTGTGTTTAGCGTGGACGGGGTCTGAGATAACGGAAATTCAGACCTTCGGGCCCTGAGCTTCTGCGTCCACCTCCCCGTGGACGCTCCCCGTGGACACTCGCCACCCAGGCGACTCCCTGGGTTTCGCTCCCGAGTGATGAGCAGAGCAGCATTGCTGGAGATCCAGCCTTGTTTGCTCAAAACCCCCGAGGCCGGGCAGAGCTGTAGCACCTCCTACGTACCGTGGTCTCTAGAACATTCGCGCTGTGGCACCGTCACGAATGCGGGCACCAACGTGGGCTCCGGAAGGGGGTGGGTTACTTGCTTTTCAAGTGCCTCCCACGTGTGGTTTGGATTTTGGTTCTCAAAAGTCACTAAGCCTGCGCTCTTGCTGGGGAAGCGACTGGACAAAGTTTTCCACCAAAGTGAGGGAGTTAGGCGAGAAAGAGAAATACTCAGGGAAGGGCGAGCTCTGGCACGGGACAGGGTGAGAAGATCCCCAAGGTGATGGGCGAGGGGGACCCTGGGGTGGCTGTGCCTGGCGACAGCCAAGGGCAGGTCGGCAGATGTTGGGGACTGTTTCCGGAAGACAGTGGTTGGGCCTGATGTGGCCGGTCTCCTGCTCTGTAAAATGGGAACACTTGACCTCCCAGGCTCTAATGAGGAATGGCCATGTCGCAGGTAACTGCTGACCTTGCCCTGCCCGCGTCCCCTGGGGAAGAATTCTGTTTCACGGGTGACACCTCCAGCTTCCAGTTTCCTGCTCATCCAGAAGCAGGAACGTGGGAAATTACTTTTCCACCAGCCGTGTGAGTTAATGACACAATTTGTAAATTGTTTGATTCTAGTAACGGCATCAGATACAGAAGAAACAACTGTAGCTCATATCCATATTCTTCAATAAAGCAATTCCAACGGCCCGTAATGGGTTTAAATGCTAACATTTGGGCAACACACAGTATTGGAAACGGAGCATTAAAAAGGCTCTCTCTTTCTCTCTGTATTAAAAGGCCATGGCAGAAACATACATTATCCCGTCTCAAAAGAATCTCAGAAAATGTCTTTCCTGTAGCGTCAGATGATTTAAAATCGATCTCCTATAGCTTGCCCCACTTTTATATTTTTAGCCACAGACAAAATAGTGGCTCTGTCAATTGTCTGGCGAATCGCTTTGAGGACCAAGGTTCAGTCACATCGCTGTTCTCAGGGTTTACTCCTGGTGATCTCTTCCCTTTGTGAGCCCATTACGGAGCAAAGAAATGCCCCGCCACTTTGATTTAAACTGTGACTTCAAGCTGCACGCCTGGACTGTTCAAGCCACCAAACGCAGTCCGTAAGCAGATACCGCGCCGTGGCGGACAGACTGCACACGTGTGGCTCTGTGTGAGCGCCTCATAGCTCTCATCTCATGGGCATGATTTTAATTTTTGGCAAAATTTCCCTGAACGTCTCCAGGTAAGTCCTTGCCTGGCCAAGGGATCAGAGCTTCACGAAGACAAAGTCCCCATCCTGGACCTTCTCATGTTTCAGAAAGAGGACACACGGCATGTGTAGAGACCGCCTGCATCCAAGGCAGACACAGGTGAGGAAACGCAGGAGGTGAAGGCCTAAGGCCACAGGTTCTCAGGGGTGGGAGTTCCCCAGGATGTGGGAATGACCCGGGCGTTTGGGGAGGTAAATTTTATTTTTTATTTTTATTTTTTAAGTTATTTTTTACAATGTATTTTGAGAGAGAGGGAGAGAGCACAAGCTCGCACGAGTGGGCGAGGGGCAGAGAGAGAGGGAATCCCAACTGTCAGCACGAAGCCCAAAGCACAAAAAAAAAAGCTGACGCGAGGCTCGAACCCAGGAACTGTGAGATTGCGACCCGAGCCGAAACCAAGAGTCGGACGCTTAACCAACTGAGCCTCCAAGGCGCCCCAAATTTTACTTTTTATTTTTTTATGGTTAAAATCAGCTTTATTTTTTTAAATGTTTATTTATGTATTTTAAGAGACAGAGAGAGACAGAGTGGGGGAGAGAGACAAAGAGAGAGGGAGAGAGAGAATCTCCAGCAGGCTCCTTGCGGTCAGCACAGAGTCAAACTGGGGACTGGATGGCACAACCCTGGGTTCATGACCTGAGCCGAGATCAAGAGTCGGATGCTCAACTGACTGAGCCCTCCCGGCTCTGGGAAGGTCAATTTTAAATTGGGTCTTGCAGGATGCTTGTGTCAAGAGGGAAGGAAAGTCAGTCCTGGGAACAGATACACAATGAACAAAAACACTGCCTTGGAGAGAGGATACACGTTCTGAGTGTTTAAAGCCAGGAAGTGAGGAAGTGTTCGAATAAAAAGCGCCCTTCAGAACCGGGGAGGAAGGCTTTTCTGAGCTGAGCTTAGCAGCCCCCCACCCCCACCAAAAAAAAAAAAACTGAATTCAGGCAGACATTCCAGTCTCAATGCTCGTTTGCTCGGGATTCAGGAAGTAATTGGCGAAGTCTTTCCGATACTTATCGGTTTGTGTTCAAGTGTAAGCAAGCAGCCTGCAAGTGTTTATGGCAAATTATAGACAGTGAAGGCGGTATTGGAAATGGGATGTGAGGTAGGGGTCTAGCGGCTCGTGTTTCGGTGACTGACGTCCGTTCACAAAATAGCACAACCTATTTTATGAGGACACGTGTGAGTTTTTCTCGTCACATAGAAGTATGTGAGTCCGGTGCCTATGAGGTCAGGTGCCTACAAGGTCAACGGAGTAAGAGTGGAATCGGAGAATGAAGGGGAAACAAGAAATAATAGAAAAAGAAACAGGTTTTCCATGAATCGGTGGTTCTAGTGTCACACGAATCCAGTGCGGCAGCCTGAGGACGACATTCTTATGTGGCAAAAAGTCCCCTTGTGTTTAAAGAAGATTCCACAAAGCGATGGGTGTGAACACATAGCTGATCAAGTGAGCCCTATGTACCGGGTCTTACAGGTTTCTAAAGTGGGCCCTGAAACCCACAGGTCCTCTAGGGCTCCGTCTCCTTGGAGATGGGGTAGACAGTACGGCCACACCAGGAGTCTCAAATCCAAAAGCCCACAGGAGCCAGGGCAGGTCAACCACCTGAGGGAGACGGTCGGCTACCCTGAGTGGCCCAAGCCCCACCTACAGAGGGTGGGGTCTGCTTGATTTCAGCTTATGTCATGATCTCACAGTTGGTGAGTTCGAGCCCTGCGTCGGGCTCTGTGCTCACAGCGTGGAGCCTGCTTGGGATTCTCTGTCTCCCTCTCTCCCTGCCCCTCCCCTGCTTGCTTGATCGATCTCTCTCTCGATCGCTCTCAAAATACATAAATAAACATTAAAAACAAACCACCTGAGAAGAGCAAAGGAATCGTTTTTGAGAGTCAAATCTAGTCTACGGGTCACATTCACGTTTCACCAGCTTCCTCTGTCCCTTGTATGTGCTATCTCACATATCACCCATTTCCAACGGGGGCACATAGATATTATCAAAATATCACTCGAAGGCGCCCCAATCCTAAGGGGACCAGACATGGTTTTCCATGGAAAAGCTTTTTTAAAAGGTTTTTATTGTAAATTTAAATATGTAGACTTTTTGAGATACACATAAAATAGATGCACATTTTTATAATGTAGTTAGGTCAGCATATGTCTGCAGAGCATTGATTTACACGTTCACATGCCATGAATTTAATGAACATTCTTCATGAGCACCTTTGACAGCACTGTCTTCATCGGCACCTCAGATGCCTTGAGCTCAGAGTTTTTGAAAGGTTTCACTTTTGAGTCTCAGCCATCTGATTTGTTTTTTCTTTTTCTTTTCTTTTTTTTTTTTTTTTTGAGTGGGCTTCACTCCCAGCATGGAGCCCAATGCAGGGCTTGAGCTCACGGCCCTGAGATCCGGCAGAGGGGCGCCTGAGTGGCTCAGCTGGTTAAGCGTCTGACTCTTGACCTCAGCTCAGGTCATGATCTCACGGTTCGTGGGTTCGAGACCTGCGTCAGGGCTCCTCGATGACAGTGCAGAGCCTGCTTGGGATTCTCTTTTTCCCCCTCTCTCTGCCCCTCCTGTGCTCTCTCTCTCTCTCAAGATAAATAAACTCAAAAAAAAAAAAAAAAAGACCTGAGCAGAGATCGAGTTGGACCCTTAACCTCCCAAGCCCATCGTGTCTACGTCACTTGAGACACAGCAGCTGCGATGCTGTTCCTGAGGACAGGGTCACAGCCACGGCGCCCACTAGCATCCCACGAGGGCAGTGGTCACTGATTCCTTGTGCCTGCGGGGGTATGTCCCCAGTGCAGCCAATCACGGGACAGTGTCTTCATGGGATATTGAAATTGTACATTCAGAGCAAATCCTTAAGGCTTGAGATTGTGAGGTTGAACCTCCGGGGATAATAACAAAGTGTGTATCTAATGACTCCAATCTCTCTCTCTCTCTCTCTCTCTCTCTCTCTCTCTTTCTCTCTCACCATTGGTTTCTGTTCACCTCCTACGTTTCCAAACCAAGCTTGATTTGGGATTAAGCGTCTTCCCCAGACCAGACTTCATTGTTCAAAATAATGTCATTGTGACGGCACCTCGTAGCACTGGGAGCTTTCCTCAGGGGTCATGACCGGGGAACGCACATTCTCACACTGGATACCAATCCACTTGCTTGTCGTTGTGTCACAAACGAAAACTGGGGGCTCAGCAAACTCTCCCTCCCCCTTTGCGACTAGCACGATGGGACAGAGTCCCGTAGTTCTCTGGGTCTTTGAGTGTCTCGAACAAGACTTAGGGGGGGAAGAGTAAAGCTTAGAAAATCGGGATTGCTGGCAGATTTGTTTCCAGTGCCAGGAAAAGGCCACTGGCTCGTGGGTGCCACATGGCCTCGAACGCAAGCCACTAAGACATTTGCACAAGCGCACGCCTGATCCCCTGTGACAAGTACTGTGGTGCCAGAAGGCACACAGGTTCTTTCCATTTAGGAACAGGTCTGAAGCCCACCTACCCACTGAAGTTTCCCCTGAAAGGCATGGCTGCCCAAAGCATCCGTTCCAAGGAGGAGGCTGCATCTCATCGGAATTCCGTGCGCTCATTTCTTTCTTTCCTCCTCGGACCACCCGGCGATCCGGAATTTGTCCCACCGGGGATGTGAATGGTGTGCCTACTGTTTAGAGATAAGATGGCAGGTACAGAAATCCCTTTTGATAAACTTCGATGAAAGGTTTATGCCGAAATCATTGGGTGAAATGAGGCAAAAGCCACGGTGCGTTCATTCTCCTCTCTTCCTATATCCCAAATCACCCATCGCATTAAAGTGAACGCTGCCAGTTTCTAAAAAAGATACCTAGCAATTGTATGACTCTCGCGTTGACTCTGGATCCTTCTGAGTCTATTCCTGTATATTGTGGAGCTGTGAAATCCTCGCTTCCTGCCAAAGCCCCTCTCAGAATCTCTCCATCCAGATGGTTCTCTTGTGTTCCTGCAGTGGGGGAGCGTTAAATAAAGAAATCCCACACAGACACGGTGGGAAAGGGTCCCACAGTTCAAGGATAATGAGGAAGCCCATCTTCCTTATGCAAAGACAAAAGTGACATCTCCTTAAAATTGTTAATTCATCCTGAAGGGAGAAACAATGACCTCCCGTGGTCATCATATTGAATGTCCATAGAGAGGAAGATGGTCTTCACCCACACGAACTCTGTGGGTCAGAGCCAGAAGCTGCCTTTGCCAGAAAAGGCTTCTTCAAGGGCACGGCTCTGTTAGATCAAAGCCACGTCCTCCAGAGACTAGAGCGGGGAGTTTCGTGGGTGGCACCAGTTAGAACCAGGCGGGGATGCTTCTATTTTTAACGACTCTCTCGCGTCGTGTAGTATAAGCAGATCCGCAGGTGGAAACTGGGTGAAGCAGGGATGTGGCACCTGCAACGATTTTCCAAGTTCTCATTGGCTCCAACCTGTGTCTGCGGCTGGCAGTGGTTCTCCTGGTATTGACCCTGGCGGCCATTCGCACCGTTGGGTCCCACACCACAGGACAACTTCGTCTTTGCTCTCTGCCCGAGGGCGTTCAGACCCTGAGAACTTCTGTTCGTTTCCTGGTTTCCTGGCCACGGTTACTGCCTAACCCTTAAGACAAAGCCTGATTGATCAAATGCAAAGTTTCAGAAGTGCCTCCTTAGACAATGGGAAATAATCCTGCCCGGAAACATTTTCCCACAGCATTAGCGGGCTGTTCCGGTTACGGGGGCTTCATACAGTTGTGTCCACATAGTCAACCTCCCCTTTACAAGAATCCTGCCTTCTGTGATTAGGGAGTAATTCAAGGCGGGGGCATAAGGGGAGTGTTCCTTCATTTTTCCCCAAGTGCTAGAAGTGAAGCGTTCCTAAGTTTCAGGATGACGTCAGTTTCAGGATGGTTGGCTGGCGGGGAAGGAGGAAGAACAGGAAACCTAAAGAAACTTCCGACTGGCTTCAAGGAAGCTTTCTTCGCAGTATGGGGCGGGCGCTAGTCCGTATGTGTCAAATCGGAAGATAATGAACTGGCAGCTGCAAAGAAATCCCCGAGGTGACGCCCAAGTGGCAGCCGGGGTACTGGAAAAAGACGGTGGGAACCCCCTCGAGCTCAGAAGCATCAGCTAACCCATCGGTTCAGCCTGTACCAAATTAAGAGGCTTAATCTGCGGCCTGGAGGCACAGACAGGCTTCCCGGAATTGATGAAGCCTCAGGACAGAGACAGGCACGTGGGTGGTTGGATCTGTGTTTAGAATTTAGAGCTGGTGTTGGCTTCAGGCAAGGTAGCTCCCATCCCCGTTCATCTTTCCCCGAGAATCAAGGCTCACACTCGGGTGCGTGTGGTTTCTCTCCTTGTTGATTAATCAACAGCATCCATTCGGCACTGACTGTGCGCAATCGGCCGGTGGGAGGGTGGTGATGGCGGAAGGTTGTCCCTGGGGACACCCGAATGAAGACAGCGGATCCAGGTCTCACGGCGATTATCAACTGGCAGAGTGAGACTCACCTATCTACCCAGCCATCCATTCGTTTCATACGACAGGCACAGGTTGAGAATTCGCTCGGTGCACTGGGACCGTGGGACAGCACTCAGTACTCAGGCAGTGACAGACTGGGGGACGTTGCAACGAGGGGTAGCGCGCCCAAAGGACTTGGGGGCTGAGCCAGGAAAAATATTCGACCACCAGGTGGCACTAGCACACAATGGGCTTGTTCAGGTGACCAGGACAGGTTTGCAAGCAAAAGCCCCCCACTGCATGGGGCCATCCAGACGCTGTGATACGAGGGCCAGAGGGCCACCACCCAGGAGGGGCGGAGAACGAGGAAGCTCTGCAGAGGGGACCGAGCGTGCAGGTGACAGTGGCTCAGCAGCACGGGGGGAGTCTTCCTCGGGGAGCTCCAGAGGCCAGCGGCTGCCTGAAGTCTGTGCGGCTACGGGGTTTGTCTTATCTGCCGCAGGCAGATGTCGGTGCGGTTTTGCGGGGTGTGCAAAGCAGGCAAGCTGCCAACAGCTGAAAAGGCACTTATCGGGGGCTAGGTTTAACACAATTGGCGGTATGACACTTTGAGTCGGTGCCAGCAGGTTTTTGAACTGGGGCGTCCCAGTCTGCCGCGAAGAAACACACACAACCTACGGACCCATCTACAGGGACCCTCATGAGGCTCCCATTTCCATAGTGGGAAGTCATTTACATACGGCCTTCCTGGAGCCGCTGGAGGGGTGAGGGATGCGGAGACAGCCACCCGTGCAGCCCTTGTGAGCGCTTGCTCTGTCTCTAGCCTCGTTCTCAGGGGAGGGGTGCAGGCAAAGGTGAGGTAGGAACTCCTGCTCCGTTGTAGAACAAGCACAGGTTTTGGGGGCAAGTGTGTGTGGTTAGATGCCCCTTAAGCCCCCAGCTGAACCTCGAAGGCTCTACCCCACTGATAGTGAAGCAGGGGAGACGAGGAGTTTCATGCTGAGATTGTTAATTCACACTTGAACGCCATCACCTCTTCCCATCCCCCACCCCCACCTCTCCCTGTGACCACGGAGGGACCTTCTTGGAGATGCAGGAATTAGAAAGCCCACGAGGGGGCAGACTTGAACGACCTCCTTGCGGCTGGATCAGGGTCCAGCGCTTTTTCTCGGGGTTCTGAACACCCCACCCGAACTTGTGTGATTAGCTTTTATTCATTTTTACTTTTTGGAAATAAATCCTTTTTTTCAAAAAAAATTTTTTAACGTTTATTTATTTTGGAGAGAGAGAGAGAGAAAGAGCGTGGGAGCAGGGGAGGGGCAGAGAGAGAGGGAGACACAGAATCCCAGGCAGGCTCCAGGCTCCGAGCTGTCAGCCCGGAGCCCGACGCGGGGCTCGAACTCACTAGCCGGGAGATCGTGACCTGAGCTGAAGTCGGTCGCTCAACCAGCTGGCCCCCCCCCCCCCCCCCGGTGCCCTGTAAATAAACCCTTCTTTGATCAATCCTTATTTGAGTGTCTTATCTGTTTCTTGCTGAAACCCCGACTCATGCATGCCTCATATCATGGCCCGACTCATCAAATTATGTCCACTTCCGCTTTAGCGTCGTGATACGAATCTTACTTTTTAAGTAACTATAGATACGCTTTCTTTCTGTGATCGTATGCAAATATATATGACAGACATCGGCCGGAGAACAGAAGCACTAGGTAGTGTATGTTAAGAGATTTCTCCCACGGAATGTGCATATACAATTATGGGGGTGCCTGCACAAATCTCAAATCCGGGGGGCAGGCCATAGGAAGGGCAGACTGCAACGGTCGGGCATGGCGGGACGCTCCTGTCTCACAGGCGGGGAAGCTTCAGCTCTGCTTTTTTTAGGGTCTTCCAGCGGATTAGGTCGGTCCCACCCAGCTGATCTCTCAGAATCTCTTGTATTTAAAATCAACTGATTATGGAGAGTCGTCTTGTCTACAAAATACCTTCAGAACACCCCGCCTGGATTAGCATTTGGTTGAAAAGCTGGGGAGTGCAGCTTAAATGCTTGCAACCCCACCCCGCTGTGGGATTCAGAGAGAACGCCACAATCTCTCAGCCGTGGCTGTGAATGGAAACAGTGATTGGGTGCAACTAGTTAGGGGAAGAAGAACGATCTAAGGACACCTAGTCAGTGGTTTTGGATACAGAACGAGAACCGAATCCTCAGGACCCCCAGCCCGTTGTGCCTCTAACACACCAATACGCTGTGTGTGGTTAATTCTGGCCTTAAGGAGGCTGGCTGGACAAAAGTCAGTGTCGTCGACCAAGGGGGCGGGAAATTCTACCAACAGGGTATTGAAAATATTTGTAGCGTTTCTGTGCTTTTCCAGGTTGAACGAAATCTAATTTGGGGGTCCCTTCCAAACTTCTGCCCTGGATGAATATTTGTCTTGTTCTCCAAGGACACTTAAGAAGACCCAGATAAACTAGAAAATCAGCTCAAAGCCATATTGCAAGGAAAATGGGGGCGAGTATTAGAACTCAGGGAGGAGACAAGGAAGGCAACCGAGAACCTTGGACGGAACAAGGAAGAGAACTCGTGCACCCAGCCTATGGCACTCAATGCTAATTGGCTGTGTGCTACAGCAGAGCTTTCTAGAACAAGGAAATTGTGAATCCCCCCCCCCCCATTGACACTGTAAGTACAGCATCTCCCAAGTCTTGTGTACAAAATGCTTTCTACTGTGAGCTTGTGTCAAGGTAATAACTTAATGATTGATAGCCTGGGTCTATCTGCAGGGTTATTTTCTTGTTTCACAGCATGTTTTTGTTTTTGTTTTTTAACTGGTTGCATTAGTACCTAAAGCTTTGGAAACTTTCACATAAAAATCCAGATTTTGGAGTCTCTTGAAGCCAGAGGCCAGAAGAAATATTCCTACACAGAAGCAACCAGCCGGGGCTGGAAAGATCTGGAGTCCTTATTCCAATTTCTGGCCTGACGTCTCTATGCATGCGAACTTGAGAACCCAGGACTTGGAGGATGTATAAAATGGCCTGCTGCTCATCCTTCGATCCCTCAGGTTGTGGAAGCTCTTGAAATGCTCAGCCCTGGCTAATGATCTACAGTATCATCCGCCCTGGAGCCTGGTGGGGCTTCCCTGGGATGTGCGGATTCGAAGCTTCCTTGTCGGTAACACCCGAACAGATCACTGCCTCTTTTAGATAACTTCCGTCTCCAATTTTTATCCCTTTCCTTAATAACTACCTCCCTTTTGTTCTTCTTGGGTGAGCATAATACAATTTCTCCGAACATGTGTAAAGTTAATTTATCTTTGGCACCTTGTATTTCAAACCAGACCCCAAAACGCCACTAATCTCTAATTTATAACAAACCAGTGGTGGGTGAATTTCATTAAATCATATGTGGCTAAAAGACAGACTTTGTTTTTATCCCAAGATATATTTGCTGAAGCCCGCTTAATATCACATTTGTTCGGTGAGTTGAATAAAACGTGCTGCTCTACTTGGTACTAGGAGTATTAAGTATACATATTCAGCTTTTTCAACCTGCCACTTCCTCCGAATTCTTGGCTGAGAAAAAGTTGCTTCTGTCAAAAAGGAATATTTAGATCAGGTCAATTCTCCTCTGAAAAACAGATGGTTTAAAACTTCTCTTATGCTATTAAGCAATTGCACACAATTTACATAATGAGATAGTTCTGTTCACACAACCAAGTGAATAATTATAATGGGAATTATAATTATGACCAGGAAATGTGAGGGGTCTTATCAAGAAACATTCACTTCCTCAAAGGTATAGTTCATTTCCTGAACAAGTCGCCCTGCTTCTAAAGGACTAATTTAGCGTGATGAACCACAGCAGGGTGAGGCGTCTAAGTATTTGAATTTAGTGTATTTTACTATTGCCGCGCAGGAAGGGAGAATGGAAAGTGGGGACAGGTTTCTAGCCAATCACGCGGACAACAGATGAGTTTCTCCCCTGATGCGGCAGGAACCTGCTTGCTCTGGGGACGGGAGCTCCTGGCGGTTTGTTCCCTGTAATCGGCAGAACAGGAATGTGGCCTAAAGTTGACCAACAGGGCAAGTCGGATGGTTCTGAGGTTGAAGTAATATACTTGGGAGACTCCATTTCTGACACAAAATTCGGGAAGTAAGTGGGAGCCGTCACCTCGCCGTGTGTGAAATTTCGGTTCATGTGCTCAGTGTCGGGGTTACCAGACAAACAACGTAATTGGGGATGTATTTAGGTTAAAGGTACAGGCACAGGATAAGATACAGGATGGGACACACTTATGCGAAAAATTATTTGTTGGGGAGCCTGGGTGGCTCAACATCTGACTTCGGCTCAGGTCGTGATCTCGCGGTTCGTGAGATCGAGCCCCGCGTTGGGCGCTGTGCTGACCGCTCGGAGCCTGGAGCCTCCTTCGGATTCCGTGTCTCCCTCTCTCTCTGCCCCTCCCCTGCTCACGCTCTGTCTCTCTCTGTCTCTCAAAAATGAATAAACGTTAAAAAAATTTTTTTTAACTAAAAAAAATATTTGTTGCTTACCTGAAATTCAAATTGAACTGCTCCCGTATTTTTGTTTAGTAAATCCTACAACGCTGTGGATGTTAGCAGTTCATCCCCTCCCCGTGTCCCAGCCTGTTCAGGGAGGACTTCATTTCAGTAGAAACAAGAAACGGCAAATCCACATCCCACAGATGCTGGTGGCAAACCGGCTGCCGTTGGCTGAGGTTTCGCCTTGCGTGAGGAATGGTGAAAAGTGGCTCCGGAAGCAATTTGAAGCCTCCCCTGCCCTGACGTGTGCGGACGGAAGAGGGCAGATGCTGAACTTTTCTGGGTGGACGACTTGGTTGGAGAGTAGCGGTTGAGAAGGTCATAGCTCGACATCGGATCTTGTGTGATGACGGGTGTGTGTAGGCGTGCACGTGCGTGTGTTTCCATGTATGTGTGAGAATGTGCATGCGTGTGTGCGCGTGTGCGGGTAGGGTGTGTGGCACAGGGCTTTCGGAGGGAGGGTCTAAGGCCAGCCGGCCCTGGGGTGACGTCTCAGTTCGTCCTCCCCATCTGGATGACCCACAGCAGCTACTTCTAATGTTTGGGCCCGCGTGGCCTCATGTGCCCAAGCGACGTAATATAGAAGCTATGTCCCGGAGTAATCGGAAGGAGGTACGTAGTAAGTTATTACATCTACACTAGGGAAAGTGGCTAGAGCAGCGCCCACGACACGACGCATGAAGGTAACCGTTGGGCATTTCTCCTGCGAGTGCTGTTCACAACGGTGATGTTCGGCCCCGGGGAGGGTTTCTCCTCCTGGAAACCAGTTAGCCTCTGCCGTTTCGGTTTCTCCGTGCACACGTCGGGGACTGCACAGGCACCCACCTCATGGGGGCGCTCAGAGGATTAAGCGCTCCATTCACACGGCCCGGGGGGCAGTGGTTGAGAACGGGGACTGGAGCCAGCTAGCCAAGGCACGACATCCCCATGACCAGCGGCTGTCCCTGCGACCTCAGGCACCCCCCTCAACCTCTCGGAGCTTCTGAGTTTTCATCTTCGATATGGAGACAGAGCGTCCATTTCATGGGGTCTTTGGGAGGGCGGTACCTCATGCCAAGAACGGCTCACAGTAAGTGCCATGCAAATGCCCGGATGCAGGATATTGGGGGAGGGGCTTGAAAGCCCTCTCTTCCCTCCTTCCTTCCCTGGGTCACGGCCCCTCCACTCCCCTTTGGCCTCGCCGACTTTTGAGCCCTTTGTGCCTGGGACCGATGCAAACACGCCACAATTAATTTATTTTTCCCGTTTAATTTCACAATGGACCTGTGAGGTTGGTTCTTTCTTTAGCTGGGTTTTCCAGAGGCAGAACTGAGGGTAAGTCCTTTGCCCAAGGGCACCCAGTTTGTGGGGATGGGGCCTGAGAGGAGCCCATGTGGTCCACCTAGAGCCCATGCTTTTCCTCGATGGCAGCCTGCTGGGCTGGACAGGGAGGGCTCCAGGAGTCTCTGCCTCCTCTTCTGATGATCTGGACAGAACAGGGGTGGGAGAGACTGCAGTCCCTTCCCCTGGATGCACCCCCCCCCCTCCCGGCTTCCTTGTTTCCCGGGTCCTTTTGGGAACGTTGGTAAAGGCTGGCTGTCCCGAGTGACGGGTCCTCCCTGTCCGTGTGCGCTCGTACCTTGAGGGTGATTTTCCTGCCCAGAAAATCCCATCTGTGGTCACTTGGTTTTCAGCTAATAATCAAAATAGTAAAGTAACATTCCCCAACCCAAGATTTTCCTTAAGCCTTTCCAGTTCAACGCGCAGATCCTCATATCCTACGTACAAAACTAATCCATTTTAACATTTATGTTAAAGCGTTCTTTAAAAGACCAGGTAATTAAATTTCTTTGCGTATTCGTAAATGTAACCTGTCTGCTTTCTTTTCAAGCAACTCAAATGTCATTTTATAAGCAAAACTAACTTACGTATTTATACATGCACCCTATATTTACTAAGTGAACAAATTGTCTTTAACATTCCAATGAAGTTACCTCTCCTGGGTGAGATGTGGTTCCTTGGAGGTTGGGGATCTTCAGCTGGGGCAGGGAATCTGAGAAGCAGGTACACTGGCTGATTTTTCTTAACCACCTGGACTGCCTTGTCAGGCTTATTTAAGTGACTTCATGTCGGCGAATAGAGAGGCGCCTGCTTCCGCGTGGGGGATCTCCAAGCCCAAGGCCCTGTGCCATTGATTAGATCAACGCACAAGTTCTTCCTTCCCCCAGGGCTGCTGCTGTTCCAGACATTTCCATGAACACACACTGGGATCCACACGCTTCTCTGTCTGCCTCTTTAGTCTTAGTGGCTGAGGGTCATTCCAAGGACACTCACCTCCCCGGCTTCCTTCCGTCTTCAACCTTCAATCAACCAAATCTGCTTCGCCCTCTCACCCTGTGCATCAAGGGAACATTTTCAGTCCTGTTTGGCCATTGTGGATAATTTTCTGCTGAAACCCTGCCTCTGTTAATCCAGACGCTCCCGATTATATATAAAAATAAAAATATAGAGGTGTGTGTATGTGCATAAACGTGTACATCTATGACTTAAACATCTTTTAAGCTCTTGGACGTGCAGTACGACATTCGTTAGGTTTCGTTAGAGAAACGGAATGGCATTTTTAAGCAACTTTTCTTTTCTAATCACTTAATAGACTCTAAGAGCAAATACATAAAAATTACAATGACTGTAAAATTTATTACCGTACTTACATTTCAGCATGTTCTAAAACACCGTATAATTGATGTAATTAATTTAGTCACACGCATATGCAGCCATATGATTAGCTGAGTAAATGAAATTCATACACGCACATACGTAAATGCGTACACAAATACCGTGTACTTATTTAAATGAAAATATCCTATATTTTTCCTTTTGAATCAATTTTTTTCTCTGAATATAATTAACTCATTGCCTTTCACAAAGTCAATGCATTTCAAGTAACCCCAAACCATTACCATGAGTACTCTGGTTTTTAAATGCTCAAGATTCTCATAACTGGGCCAGTGAAAGCCTTTAATTAATGTTCTCTTCCCCTTTAGAATCCCCGTTAAGATTTAAAAAATATTCTGGCTTTCTGATGAGATTGACAAGCTGCAGAACCCTCTTGACTTTGTTTTTGTCCCCAGGCTTAGAATCAGCCACTCCCCATGAGTGCTGGCCTCCTTGACTGAGCGGACGTGGGAAGCCAGAGTCCGGGGTCTACGGGCATTGGTGGTTGGCAGACAGGCTGCTTTGAGGCAATGATTGAGGTTAAATGTTGACCTTGATCATTTAAACTTAGCAGAGTAGCTCTCTTCTGTGCTCCATGGGAATCCTCATGCCCTAGGACTTGCTCTGACATCACCTGTCCTCCTCTGGCCCCCGTGTGGTTCCATGACCACCTCCTTCCATCATTTATGTGAGGCTGCTCCCGGGGTTTTGCTCGGTTTGGGTTGGTTGGTTTGTTGGTTATTTTTGGCCTCAGTCAGATGCCCTTCTCAATGCATACACTGTCTCTTGGTATCTCATTCACTTCATGTTAAAAAAAATTTTTTTTAACTTTTTTAACATTTATTTATTTTTGAGAGACAGAGAGACAGTGTGAGCAGGAAAGGGGCAGAGAAAAAAGGAGACACAGAATCCGAAGGGTCCAGGCTCCGAGCTGTCAGCACAGAGCCCGGTGTGGGGCTCGAACCCATGAACCGTGAGATCATGACCTGAGCCGAAGTCAGACGCGTAACCGACTAAGCCACCCAGGTGCCCCTAAAAAAAATTTTTTTTAATGTTTTTATTTTTATTTTTGAGACAGAGAGAGACAGAGCATGAGCAGGGGAGGGGCAGAGAGAGGGGGAGACACAGAATCGGAAGCAGGCTCCGGGCTCTGAGCTGTCAGCACAGAGCCCGACGCGGGGCTGGAACTCATGGAGTGTGAGATCATGACCTGAGCTGAAGTCAGACGCTCCACCGACTGAGCCACCCAGGCGCCCCCATTCTTATGTTTTTTTTTAAACCTCTGACGCTATGATAATAAATGCCAAATATGTACCCCTAGACTAAAGCTTTCCTCTTCAGGAGCACATCACCAACATATAGTAGACCCAGAATTTTAAAATAAGGCTTGCAGCGAGTGGAGATGTTTTGCTTCATGTAAGCAAAAAATCAACAGTAATGATCTCTTGATCATTCCGACTTGTGTTTCCAAAAAGGGAAATTCAACAGGAAGGAAGACTCATAAAGAGCTACATTCAGCTGGGCTTTAAAGAGTTACTGATTTCATGGATGCTTAAACGGGGAAACGGAACAACAGAGGAAAGGAGAGGGAAACAATAAAGGGAAGAGGAGAGAATGGAATGAGGGAGGAGAGCAAGGGACTCTTTCCAGGGAAAACAGCCTGCTGTGTCTCCATTTTCATGCCCTTTGCAAAGAGCAAGTGGATGCTGGCTTTGGAGGTTTTGGTGGCAGGAAGCCAACGAATGATCAAGATTTGAATCTCATGCTGGAAGTGCTCCTGGGTAATTATACCTAAACTCTGTAATTTTCAGCCTTCTCTCCTGTAAAGTGATGATGCCAGCATCTGTGAATGTAGAAAACAAATATGAATGAGCCTAACGAAATATCTGACTCTTAGTCCTAAATCCACCTTTATCCAAAGAGCGAACGAGTAAGTGCATCGGTGACATACACCCAGGAAGCGGGTGCCAGTTCACCGGAAGGTCTGTCGCCCCCTGGGATGTCCCTCTGCCGTAAGCAGCTGTTTGACAGATGAACAACGAGGGGCGCCTGGGTGACTCAGTCGGTGAAGCATCCAACTTCAGCCCAGGTCATGATCTCACAGTTCTTGAGTTTGGCTCGTGAGTTCGATTCGTGAGTTCGAGCCCTGAGTTGGGATTGCCGCCCTCAGTGCAGAACCCACTTGGGATGTTCTGTCCCCTTCTCTCTCTGCCCCTCCCCAAGCAGCACTCTCCCTCTCAAAAATAAATAAACATTAAAAAAAGAAAGGTTCTGGGGCGCCCGGGTGGCTCACCCGGTTGAGCGTCCGACTTCGGCTCAGGTCATGATCTCGCGGTTTGTGGGTTCGAGCTCCGCGTCGGGCTCTGTGCTGACCGCTCGGAGCCTGGAGCCTGGAGCCTGTTTCGGATTCTGTGTCTCCCTCTCTCTGACCCTCCCCCGTTCATGCTCTGTCTCTGTCTCAAAAATAAATAAACATTAAAAAAATTTTAAAAAAAAGAAAGAAAGGTTAACAATGAGGTGCGATGAAATATGACTTGCATTTTCGGTCGTCGGTATTACTTATGATTACCTCAAAATAGCGTCTTTTAACCTGAGTGTACTTTAGCCCCTTAGATATTATCAATGCAAAATTATTCCTCTCATGTGTGCCGACGAGGCTAAATGTTATGAAATGGTCTTAAAAATCGGTGTTTACCCACAAAATTAAACAATTTAAATTTTCCTTCACAGCCACATAAATTATAGCTGATTGAAATTAGAATCAGAACATTCCCATGATTAGCCCCTTTGAGCGTTCCTCCCGCTACCCTCCAGCTTCCTAAAGGGTATGATTTAAGGAGAAATCAGAAAAGCTGCTTTTCCCAGTTGGAGGTGAATACACGGTACTCACCATCTTGGAAGTCTATGCTACTAAGCTTTGACACTGGCCAAGGAGGGATGTAGATAAATAGGGTGGCCAAAGATATTTGCTCTAATGTATCCCAGAAAGACTTGCTTAAGAAGTTTTGTCTCGGGGCGCCTGGGTGACTCCGTTGGTAGAGCATCCAACTCCTGATTTCAGCCCAGGTCATGATCCCATGATCCCGGGGTTGTGGGATGAAACCCTGAGTCAGGCTTCATGCTGAGCATGGAACCTGATTAAGGTTCTCTGTCTCCCTCTCCCTCTGCCCCTCTCCCTTGCTCTCTCTGTCTCTTTCTCTCTCCCTTAATCAATCAATCAATCAATCAATCAAAGTTTTGTCTCAAGCATGTTCTGCTGGAGAGTCGTCAACACCATCCTATGAGTAAAGTCTAAGCCTGTCTTGCCCCTGAAGAGGTCCCAAAGCACGTGGCATTGCGATGGTGGCAGAAGTGAATGCCGTATTTAAATTTCAATTGGTAGCCAGTATCAATCCTCTTGGCCATCACTGGGCAGAGAAAGTTGGTACCTCCTTTATGAAGGTAGTGGAAGGTCACCTCTTTCTGAATGAGAAAAAATTTGCCCTCACTTGGGTCTTTGTATTTTCAGAAGAGGGGCTTTCCACACACTCTTTCCTCTTTCTCTTGACTTGGGCCACAGGGAAGAGAGACGGGCTTGGGACACTCCAGTCTGCCTTTGCGTTTCCGGGTGATTCTGCAACCGATCTGTGGACATCTAGCAATTCACTGTGAAGCCTGCAACGATGGCCTGTCTCCTCCAGCAGCTCAGACGGGGGCTGATGACGGACACAGTGAAATGGTGGGACAGGCACATGTGGACACAGTTTCTGCATAATACACATGGGGAGTCAATATCAAAACAAAATTAATAAATAAAAGCTTGGGAAATCTATTTTCCCTCTTTGAAACCGTAATGGAAAATAAGATGAGACTGAAGGAGGAAGCACCAAACAAGATAAGGTTTTATTTTTATTGTTTTCTCCTCTTTGGAAAGCTTTCTCTCCGTGTAATATTAAAACTCAGACTTAGTAGTATTAAATTCAGTCATTTAAGTATGAATCTTATTACCTAGAATGTTGAAAAAGGGGAAAGCCCCACAAAAAAAAACAACAACATCTCCATATAAAGAGCACAGGATTTGGAGTCTGGCCATTTCCAGGGCTGACTTATGGTTTCTTTTGTACAAGTTAATCAATCTCTCCGAACCTCTTTTTTCCTCACACATTTAATAAAGATAATTCCTCACCAGGGCCTTTGTAGATCGAATAAGATATACACATGAAGCATCTATCACGGAGTTAGCACTTAGTAATAAATTTCAGTGAACATTACCATTATTGGAATTTTTAAAAATGATAATATTGGAGGCATATGGTTGGTGGTTCAGGAGCTGTGGCTGTTGGTTCTGGCTTGGCAATATATCGATTGTCATCTGGAGGCAACACTGGTGACAAGTGCCGTTTCCTGTTGTCCCAGGGGTGACCCAGTCCCTTGATGGGTTAAATTCCCGGATAAACACAGATGAAACCAGAATTGATCTACTGTCGTATAACTCCAAAATTAAATGCGTGAAAGGGAAGCTCTGGGTATTCGTGCGACATGTCTAAACTTGCCTTGTCCTGCCCCAAGCATCTGTCCATAGCCTGTGATCTCAAAAGCTGGACTAGACTAACTTTAGTGGAAACAAAAAAATGCCTTCTCTTTTGACTGGTAAACACAGGGCCTTGGGCGCAGTTGATGTGCAACGCGGAGTTGCCGAATGAATCAATGAGTGACTTCAACGTCATTAATACTAGCGCTAGCTGGTATTTTTATCGAACACAGTATAGTTCCGATACTGAGTGAAGAAAGTCCCAAGAGTTTTTGGAGAGTGTAACAAATCGGGTCTCGCTCGGGCTGCATATGGTGGCTGCTGAGACTCAGGACCCAGTACTAAATAGTAAGTTAGGAAGAGACGAAGCATTCCCACATACACCACGTCCTTTAGAGATTCTCAGTTGAGTTCAAAGAGTCAGAAGAGTTCAAAGGCCAGTGACGAGGGATTCGGCATGCACCTCAGAAGCAAAGATCGCAATCCGCGCGGCACGTTTGCGTATACAGGAAACTCCGCCACGAGTAAAAACAAGTGGTTCCATATACAGCCTTAAAATGTGTAAGTTGCTGAGCTCGGTTATAACGGCAATATGGACCTGCCGTAGAGAAGCTTCCAGGAGCTGGTGGGGGAGGGACGCACCGCTGTTCTCTGAGTTGGGGTGGATTCATAAGCACGTGCCACCAGGCAGGAACCGATGCACCCAAATAAAACAAAAAAGAGCAAATGCACAACCGTGTACACACGAGAATGATCAGACCCAAGAAGCGACACTACCCTGGCAGTATCTGTGGCTACTGAGTAAATCTATAGACCAAATTGGCAGGGCAGCCCACAGGGACACTGTCATCCATCAACGCGGAAAGTGTGAGAAGATGCCTAATGGGGCCGCAGCCCTTAGGTCTGTGTCCTGGGTGAGACCCCCGCTGGGGTGGACTGAAACAACCTGGAGGTACCTGCTGGTGGGACCGATCAGCGGGTGGCCAAGGGTTGCTTCTTTACCGAAGCCTGTGGTCATGAATCTAAACACCTCCAGGGGCCAAGGATGAGCACGGCTGGACCAGAGGGGAGTCTGACACACTCCTGAACTCCAGCACGTTATTCACAAGAAGCCCCTCTTGCATCTACCCTGCATGGTGGACCTCCTCCACCCAGGCAGGCTCAGTCTTCTCCTTGGGTCTTGGGTCTACTATGAGCTATGTGGTGACCTCTTGAGATGCCCGGGGTTCCATCAATAGTGATCTGTTCCGATGAAATATCGGTTTTTCTAGTCTTCTCTCTAGCCTTCAGCATTACGAAGGTACTATTTTTTTTTTCTACCTTGTAGAATCTTCTGAACACTCATCACTTCCAGGAAAATTTAACCTTTTCAAAGGTTAAACATCTCTTTGTACTTCCTTTTCAGGCTGAGATTGGTTGAGAGCCGCATGCCCGTCGTGGAGTTACCACAAAGGGATGTCTTCAGTTTCCTGCGGGAGAGTGGAAGGAGAGCACCTAGGAGTCAACACGGTGCAGGCTGGCTTGACATCCAGGGTATCATAGCTTGACTGAAATTCACCGTTACAGGCTATAGATCCCTGAGGGGCTTCGCTCTCTCAGGTCCTTCAAAGCCTGTTTCTTTATTCACTGGAATTCCTCCTCTCTCTGGGCACCGGCGTTGTAACTGTCTCTTCCTATCCACCATCAACAGGGATTCCAGATTTCTACAGAGGACATGAGAAAACACAAATACAAAGCCGTAAAGCAATGGCTGAAATACGTAGGGTTGATATGATCTCAAAAGGAAGAGTGCGCTCCTGATTCCAGGAGATCTTACACGGGCAGCCGTGCTCTGATCCTAGGCTTTCTGATGTCAACTACCAACTACCCCAGAAATACCACCACACACGCTCATGAAGCAAAGCTGAGTGTTTATTATAATTACTGTAGCAAGGGGAATACCACCTTGACAACAATGTCTTTTATTTTTTTTTTTTAATGTTTATTTATTTTTGAAGGAGAGAGAGAGAGACAGAGTGTGAATGGGGTGCAGGGAGAGAGAGAGACACAGAATCCGAAGCAGGCTCCAGGCTCCAAGCTGTCAGTACAGAGCCCGACGCGGGGCTCAAACTCACGAACTATGAGATCATGACCTGAGTGGAAGTCAGACAATTAACCAACCGAGCCACCCAGGCGCCCCAAGCATTCAGGATGTCTTGCTAGGGTCAAGGCAAGACAGAATGTGTGTTAGGTTACGAGGTCTCTTGTGCAACCAGTCGCCCGAGGCCTCGGAGGAACAGCGGGCTCGGAGGGTTTATTGACCAATTTTGAGGGTGCCCCATTTTCACATCTGTACCACCTCTGGAACCACACAGCGTACAAAACGTGGCCTCTTGAATCACTCCGTGGTATCTTGGATGCTCTGTCTCGTCATTTAACCAGGAACAAAGCCTGTTTCGCCTCATCCGATGGATGTGTCATCAGGTTCTCCATGTGTTATCCTTCCCACCCCCTAGAAGAACTGTTTTTGCCCTCAGATCAGAAGACTACGGAGGGAAGTGCTTAGTCTCAGAAACTTCAGACAACTCGACAGAAGACTTCGCTCACAGAACATCCCAAACCTGAGCACAAAGCAGAGGCATCCCTCACGGGGATGACTCATCAGGAACATCTCTGCCAAGAGTGGCTTTGGCTGATGAAACGATCAGAAGTTGCTATTTCTGCCCTGCGGTTCCCTATTTCTCCTTCCCCCACACTCCTGTGAAAGAGGCACGGTTCCCTGCAGGATCTCCTTGAGCAGAGTAACTGACTGCTCTCTCTCATTTCTCCTGCCGAACGCTCTCGGCTTGGTCGGATGCATGGCTCTCCTCTGCCAGAGAATTCACAGAGCCTTCCACAAGCAACGGGAAGGCTTGTGCAGATCCCGGAAGATCCCCTGATCAAAATTAGCAAGCAAACACTCAGCATAGCAAGCGTTGGATTCGCTCCTGGTGACTCAGCCTCTGAACAAGTGGGCCTCTAGCATGCACCCTTGTGTCGATTGTTGAAAGCTGAGCCAACAGAATCAGAATCAAAGGTTTTGGGTCATGTCCCTTAGGGGCGTAGCGCATCATAGGAGAGCCCCAGTGAGAATCAGGAGAGCAGGGTCATCTTTGGGGCTGCAGACGCGATGGGTGGTGAGTCAGGGGCTCACTGCCTGCCCATCAGTGAATCTTCCCTCTGCCTTGTCAATAAAATCCTGGAGTTGGTTGAGGTGCGACCCATTCACAGTCTTTGGGTTCTGATTGGCCACAGATAATTGGGGCCACCCGGGTCCCATTCAGCGGACATTCATTTTCTTGGCCTCTGTTGCAGCCAGGGGAGGAATCTTTGCTGGGGAAGTTCTCAGATGAAAGCCGCTTTGTTATCCACTTCCTTCCTGCATGGGGACACACACACGTGTGACGGTTGGGGCTTCTTCAGCCATATTATCCCCAGGAAGTGACAGTCAAGAGGATGAATCCCAGAGATATCATGGAGAGCAGGAACGTGGCCCCAGAATCACAAAACCCCAAGTTCTCTGTGGAGAAAACAATTCACGTCCTTCTCGCTGAAGCCACTGCTGGCCGGGTGTTTACCCTACTAGAGCTGAAGCGTGATGCGTAACACAAATAATATTTACACTTTCATTTTGCTTTTTAACCATGCCAGTAAGAGTCAACAGCCAGCCAAAAGAGAAAAGAAGAAAAAGGAAACCACCATCGACTGTAATCTTGTCATGTGTAAGTATTCCTGACTTTCCATTCTATTTGTCTACAATTCACATTGTACGGATCCCCCGCTCCATGACAAGCGGGCAATACACATAGTCTTTGGTCTGTCTGTTCTATCCTCCTTTCCCCAATTCTCCAACTACAATTAGAAGGGGGAAAAAAATCAACGTAACTCAACAGCGTAATATTTAAAATCCTCTTATAAGAATGTCATCCTGCCTGGTGCTAATATTCCGGCAGTTTCCAGCATGGAGGGGGCGCCCAGTACCTGTTTGCAGATTAGATCATTGGCACATTGGAATGCCAGTCTTTCTTGGGAGTGAGGCTGGGGTCTGCTTATTTGTACCTATAGAAAGTCACTTGTTTGCTTATCTCTCGAGTTTCTAGCACAGTCTCTTTGGAAGGTTGGCATTCTGGAAGGACCACAGTTTAATAGCCAGATAATCCAGTCACAATGACAGGCGACCTTCAGAAAGACGAAAATCGCCTGGCACTGGGATTTAGCTCTGAAAAGCTGTTTAGAGGCTGCTGGCCACACAAAGAAAGCAACGTCTGTGCTGATAAGGGCTGGGGGGTGGCGGGGGGAGCTTTCCAGTCAGTGCCTCGCTGATAATTAAGTGGCCTTGTCAGAAAGTTGAGATATACGTAGATGCAATTGGGGATATTTGATTTTAAAAGGGTATAAACACATGAAAGGGAAGAAAAACGATTTTAAAGAGTTGCCTTTAAGACTCTTTTGGTGTCAGTCAAACTTAAAATACGTTGCTGCCCGAAGACACTCAATCCCTGATTCTGAGGCTCCTTATAAAAACGTGGCCGGGCTTGGCAGAAGCTTACAATGTGCTTTTGTTCGCTTTTTTAACACTTAGATGTGTGTGTCGTCGAATTTTTAGTATGCGGATCTGCGTTCTGTAAGGATGGGGGCTGCTCCTGTAGCAAACGCGGCCACAGGACAGTTAAGGCAATTAGAACAGGAAGAACGTTCCATCAAAGCAGACCACGCTGGCGCAGAAATTGCTTTGTCCCGAAACCCGACGACAGCAGCGACACAGAAGGTAGTTACCAACATGCTGCCTTCCGAAAAACCGACGATCCTTGTAAAGTCGGCCATTAGCTGATTGATTTATTGCAACGAAGGAGACCTCGTCAACAGGCTTTATCGCTGTACCTCCCGATTAAGAAACAGAAGACAATAATTCCGCATCATTCCGGATAATTTGCTCGAATCCGGTAGCTCCCGTGGTAGTTTACAGTTAACTCTACTTAGGTTTGGGGGAAAGCATCTTAGTGCAGGGGGGCATCACAGCATTGTCACCCTGCACTGGTGGGCAGGGGGTGGGGGGTGGGGGGTGGGGTGCGGTGAGACTCAGAAGCCAGAGGGCCTGTGTTCAAATCCTGGCTCTGTCACTTAGGGGGCACCTGGGTGGCTCAGTGAGTTGAGCGTCGAGTTCGATTTGAGCTCAGGTCGTGATTCCAGCGTCGTGAGATCGAGCCCTGCGTCCAGTTACGTGCTGGTGTGGAGCCTGCTTGAGATTCTCCCTCTCTTTCTCTCTCTAAAATAAAATAGAAACAGAATACGAAGAACTTAGAATAATGCCCAGCACATGGCACATGCTACCCCATGCTGGCTTTCATTATGCCCTAAGGACCAGCCTAGTATAAATCAAGTGCCCCCCAGAAAGGATACAGTGCTTCTGTTTTCCACTAGCCCCCTTCCTCCACGAGGCCACGAACAAAGGGCTGACTCTGCTGGACAGGAAAATGAGACCAAAAGGGGGAGACAGGAGAAGATCATTGAAAAACGGTAGTATCTCAGGAAGCTATTTTAGCCACAAAATAATGTGATGAAATTCCAAGGGAATGTTCATACTCTGTGCTCACCTTACTGTGACTTCAATGAACTTTTATGTGAAAAGTTACGTGTGTGGCTTTTTTTTCCCATATAAGAAAGGAAGTAAGCAAATTTTCGACTACTTGGGTGTCCAGAGGTTACGGGCCACTCTGAGGGCTTTCTCTCTTGCTCTTTCTTTTTTCCTTCTTTCCCCGCTCTTCCCTCGTCCCTCCCTTTCTTTGTTCTTCCTTTTGTCCCTCCTTTTCATCCTCCCTCCCTCCCTCCCTCCCTCCCTTCCTTCCCTCCTTCCTTCCTCCCTCCCTCCCTCTTCCTTCTTTCCTTCCTTCCTTCCTTCCCTCCCTCCCTCTCTCCTTCCTTCTTTCCTTCCTTTCTTCCCTCCCTCCCTCCTCCCTTCCTCCCTCCGTTCCTCCCTTCCTTCCTTCTTTCCTCCCTCCCTCCCACTATCATTATCTGGTATTCATCAAGAACCAGCAGTCCTGTTTGGAATGTACAAAAATAGATTCCTCCAAGTGGCTTTTTCCCCCTAAGGGATGATAGATTGCTTTTCTCCCCTCAGTACAAGCCAGAAATTGAAACAGATGAAGCGTGGCTTCCACGGTGGCAGGCAAGGGAGTGTGGCCTGCGGAGAGTCTGAGCCCGGACATATTTGGCAAGCAGGGAGGGGAGAAGTGATCCCTGTCCACAACTGGGGGTGGGGCTGGGGGAGTCCGCTCTCTCCAGGGCTGCGAAAGACGCGGGCACCTTCTCCCAACAGCATCCTCACTGCGCCATATGCCTTTTTATGGATTTTGCACATTCTTCCCAAGATAGCGACAGTGTGACTGTTCAGAGGTAAATAAATCAATTCAGTGGATTTAGGACATTTATTATCAATACTCGTGGCACATTCACAGTTATTCGAGGACACGTGTGGCGTGGAGAAAACATCGAAGTGGCCCGTGTGGATGTTCCCAGCTGAGGGCGAGCAAGGCCACCCTCAGCCTTTGGCTTCAACTCTCAGACTGTCAACACCGTGCTCTTTCCACGATCTGCTTAGTGCCAAGTTTTGGTTCTGGTTTATTTATTTTTTTGTTTTTTGCCTTTTTATGCCGTTGGGGATGTCTTGTCCAGCTAGTGTTGACGTGTTGCCTAGTGACCCTGCACACAAGAAAGCTGCCAGGCGCCTCCCAGAGAAGGTTCTCTAGAAAAACTCCCTCAAGCGCTAGCTCTAACGTTGGCCCTGAGTTCCGCATTCGTGAATCAGCAATATACGTTAAATAACGCGTCTTTAATCATAAAGGAACATTAAAAAAAGGTCGTTTTGATCAGCTGATAAAACTCAATAAGAGACACCCAGAAATCTCTATCTGTATTTCCCCTAGAAAAAAATCGCTAAGTATTTGCTAATTCAGCGCTGGTCACGACTGTCTAGAACGTAACTACCGTGGACCTTGAGCGTCGCCTTCGACTTGGGGAAACAGCAGTCTGGATTACTTTTCTTTCTCCATCCTCGTGTAACTTTTTTTGATGCCAAGAAACAGAACGTCATTTCAGGCTTAACGTTTGCCCCCACCTTCTATGGCGGACCCATCCTTTTCAAATACACTGACTTTTATTTCAGAGCTGGCTTAATTGAAACGGTAACGATGAGGTTAGGAAAGGAAATGGTATTTCCAGGTCTGTGCATATGGTAACCTGCCTCGTTCTCGGCTGCTTGTGGTATTCATTGTTCTTGGTCGGTTGGCGTGTTTACGGTGCTGAGTCAAATCTTATAGCTGTTTTACTGGGGCTAATTTTTCGCACTGCGTTTGGTCAGCCCTTTCCAGACACCCAACGAGTTAACTCTGAATCACTTGCTGCTGTGGATTTCATCCCCCCCTCCCCATCCCCCAACCATCTAGAAAACCTCTAGTGCTCTGCGCTCTCCAGCAGCCTGGAAACAGGGGTCAAGGAGGAGAGAAAAAGGTACCGTAAAAAAGATCCCCTAAACCTTTCCTCGGATAACTATTAGGTGATGAGGATCCTCCCTTTTCCCTGTAATATTTCTAAGTGTTGTTGACAGCTGTAAGGAACGGCCATGAAACGGATGGGGTCAATGTTGGATTGTGTACCAGATCTCCGCCACAATTGGTTAACATGGTTGAATTAATATTCTTCACTGTCTTGACAGCAGTCCTCGGCACAATCTCACTGCAATGTGGCTCAGATGGGGTATGATTTCATTTTCAGCTAGGGCAACAGCAAAAGGGCTGTGGTATGTAGTTCCAAAACTCACCTCTCGCCTGGAAGGCTGGTGACCACGTCTCCCTCAACGACCCCGACCCAACTGCCGTGGGCGCCTGTTTGCATCGTAACAGTGGCTTTGCACAAAAGCAGGTCGGGCTCTGTCCTGCGAACATCTCACGTTCCATCCTCTCGGTCTTCCAGTCCTTCGGGAGGAGAATTGTAAGCAGGGAGCATTACCTCTCTGTGTCCGGCTGTGTGAAAGCTGAAACAGAAGTATTCTAAACCTATGGGGACCGAGCACCCGGTGTGCTTGAGACCGTAGTGTTTCCCGGGGACACGGGGCCGTCGGTGCCAACCCCGGGAGGTCCCAGACAAACACAGGAGTTAGATCCTGGATGCAGCGAGATTATTTGCAAATCAGGTGTGCCCTGCCTTCCTTTGGGTGTTTCCATAATAGAAGCCATCAAAGGAGCTCCAGACCATGGAGAGAAGGCCAAAGAGGAACACTGAACGGGGAGCCCTTGTGTCTGTGAACTCACTCGGAGCAATGTGTCAAAGAAGTCCTCAGCCTCAGCCATGGTTTATCGCCCCGGACACAGCGGCCGAGGGCAGCAAGGGATGTTGGATGGCCACTGCCCATCCAGTATTGAAGTCCCCCCACTGTAGAGGCTTCGAACAGAATTGGAAGAAATAAGAAATGCAAAAAAAAAAGGGGGGGGTTGCATTTTAATCTATGTTCTTGGTTTTTTGTTTTTGTTTTTTTGATTAAATTTATTTGGCATTTATACACACAAAAGAAGGCAAGGAGGACATCGGGGCTCCTAACTGGGGGCTGCCCTCACTGGTCTCAAGGACTGTCCAGGTGCCGGCCACCCCACCCCCACCCCCCGCCAGGAAAGGAAGGTCTGCGCCAGAATTTCTGGCTGATGAGTTATTAATTCAAGACTCGACACCTGCAAAGCCTGTTCTCATTAGTGGCCACATCTGAACAGACCCAGATCGGCACACTCTTATGATTATGCTTGCTCACATACACGGGTTTTAAATAATAGATGGTCTTGAACGTTTCCCAGGTAGTTTTATTTTGTATCATATATTTTATCCAAACGTCTCTGAATTATTTAGTTAGAATTTAAAAAGGCAGTAATCACGCCATTTACCTCGTCTGATGTCGCTAAGCAAGGTTTTGAAGGAGGGTCAGGAAAGTAAGACACTACGACTATTACTAATAATGTTGGTAATAGGAGTTCCGTTGGGTTGAAGACGATGGGGGCGGGGGGGACTTCTTCCTGCCCCCAAATCTTGAGACTGTGAGATTTGACAGCCCCGAATGGGAGCACGAAAGTGGCATGAATGGAGAGATCCTCACTGTCAGTGAATCTCGGCATACAGGGTAGATTTTTGTTTTACATGAGCTCCATTGCCTTGACCTCCATGGGTCAGTAGTTCAGACTTTAAGGATCATGGTTCATAGAAACTGCTGTCCGCTTTTATCTGTTGATTGAATTTCTTGTAAGTCTAACTGAAATAAAGCAAAACCTTCTGTCCACCAGCCCTGACAAGTGGAAGCTTCTCACCCTGTTGATGCCCAGGGTACACCTCACAGATTCTTATCGAATTGCACAGGGGTGGGGTCTGGGCATGGGGGAATTTTTCAAGTTCCTCAGATAGTTCTAACATATGCCCTGGGCTGAAAACCACCTCCAAAGAGAAAGACCCTGGGTGCTGACATGACTCAGTCAAGAAAATGACTGTGCCTTCTTTTCTAGCAGAAGGTCGATCCCCAGAGGGTGGGACGTGTGATTTTATTCCTTTCTCAAGGTAAAAAGTTCACACTGTGGGCTTCTCTTCCTAGAGATCTACATTTTCCTGGTGTCAGAGAAGAGATAAGGAAGTTTGACTTTCTGGGGTGCCTGGGTGGCTCAGTCGGTTGAGCGTCCGACTTCAGTTCAGGTCACGATCTCCCGGTTTGTGAGTTCGAGCCCCGCGTCGGGCTCTGGGCTGACGGCTCGGAGCCTGGAGCCTGTTTCCGATTCTGTGTCTCCCTCTCTCTCTGCCCCTCTCCCACTTGTACTCTGTCTCTCTCTCTCTCTCTCAAAAACAAATAAACGTTAAAAAAATTAAAAAAAAGAAAGTTTGACTTTCAAAAGTCTGGGTGTTTGGTGATGAGTATTTTCAACTGGATTTTCCTGGTTGAAGGGTGTAGCCCAGTGAATGGGTTTCTAAAGTAAGTCACCCAATGCGGAGCAGAATGCGGGAGCTGTGGTTAGGTTGACCAGTTGTCCTGATTTACCCAGAACGGGAGCGTTGCTGGAAAGTGGGGCTTTCTGATGTTCTATGCTAAAATAGCAGTGTCCAAGGAAAACTGGGATGATTGGTCATCCCATCTTGTCACTCAAGGATAGCACTCAAAAGGGCCAGAACTTGACTCAAGTGGAGGCAGTTGGGAAACCTTCCCAGGCAGGGCGAGCCTCACGTCTCCAGCCCCAGTGTGGCTCAAAGGTGGGGAGCTGACGTCTCTGAGTGGGTCGTATGGACATAGGTCAGGGGACCCCCAAGAGTGGCAGCCATGAGGGACGGAGGCCCAGAGGATTTCCTCAATTCTGGGTTGATCAAGCTCCAGGAATCTAGACAGTTCCATGACAGAAGGGGAAAGAGTCCCTTGAAAATGACCAGGATTGATTCCTGCCAAACCAGACAGATGGAGCAGGGCCCAGCCCGGACTCGAGCCCTCTGAAGACTCTGCTCTAATTTCCTACATATTTAAAAATTTTTTTTTAAATGTTTATTTATTTTTGAGAGAAAGAGAGACAGAGTGTGAGCAGGGGAGGGGCAGAGAGAGAGGGAGACACAGAATCCGAAGCAGGCTCCAGGCTCTGAGCCGTCAGCACAGAGCCCGACGTGGGGCTAGAGCCCGACGCGGGGCTCGAGCTCACGAACAGTGAGATCGTGACCTGAGCCAAAGTCAGACGTTTAACGAACTGAGCCACTCAGATGCCCTTTTCCATATATTTTTTTAAATTTAAAATGTAAAATTTTTATTTGAGAGAGGGAGCACGCACGTGTGCGTGAGCTGGGGAGAGGGGCAGAGAGGAAGAGAGAGAGAGAGAGGGAAAGAGAATTTAAGCAGGTTCCACACTCAACATGGAGCCCAACGTGGGGCTGCATCCCACGACCCTGGGATCACGACCTGAGCTGAAATGGAGAGTTGGACACTCAACTGAATGAACTGCCCCCAGGAGTTCTAATTTCCCATTTTTTAATCCTACCAAGACCATCTAGATGCTGTCCTGGCTGCAAAATACTTAACTGCACTTGTCGACACATTTTTCTGTCAGTCCCGTCGCATTGACATTGATAAACAAGGAAATCTTTCTCTGCTCCAAAGTCTTTAAAGGCTTGAGAGCACATAATGCCAGTCCACAGAGAGGTTTTAAAAGAACACAAGGACAGTTGTCCTAAAGGAAGGAGGAGGAACAGGCACACTCCTGGCATCTGGGATGTTTGGATTTTAATGACCGTGAGGGTGGAAATCAATGACCACAAGTGTAACCAGTAAAACCCAGTGAGATGGGAAATGATCGCCATAAACGTTCTCTTCATTTGGCTGGAAGTTGGGGAGAAAAAAAGAGTCCCATTGGACTCAACTGTTTCTTGGAAGACCTCGTTTCACTTTTGCAACTTCAAAAGAAGTTACAAAAATTAACCTTCGTTTTGAAACAACATGACAAGGACATCTGTAAAGGCGAATTTACTGGGAATTATATATAAGAACGTGGAAATCATTTCTTCTTGTAGTCAGGACCCGAGTTATTTTCTATTTATATGCAAATGTCAGATTCGTGAGCTTATTTTATTTTTTACAATGCTGAAATGGTATTTATTTCCTAAAATTTACATGAGTGGAGTCCTGATACGATAGCAGAGCCACTCTGATAGCAGATTTAAGAAATGCGTTCCTGACTCCAAATGCGCAGAGTCAACATTGCTCATTTTAATTTTCCAATATGATAAATTATTCTATTTGTCACAAGAGCATAATGATTTATTGATTTTTAAAATCGGCACTGAATTTTGAAAAGAAGTACTCACCTCTTAGAAGCAAAGCCGATGGCCAGAAACACCGGCTTTCTCTTTAATTACCTGCAACCCGCTCTCTGTATAATGACTTCTGGGTGGGGGGGAGGGAGCCCTTTCTTCGTTGCTTTGTGTTTCCCTGGCGATCTGGTATCTGAGTGCTTCCATTTTAACTGTATCTTAAGTCCTTTCTGGGAGAGCAACTTATAATTAAAATGATTGCTAATTGTGTGCTTTTAATTAGCTGACGCCTAATGAGAAGTGACAAAACAATTTGGTCCCTGCAGGGAGCTGAGTGACCAGAGAATAATTGCTACTTAGGGACAGTGTTCTTTGTGTGTAGCCTCCCTTCTGCGGACGAGAGCTCCAACGATTATAGCATACTTAGAGCATGGTGGAGTATAAATAGGAGAGAAAACTAGGCAGTCAGACTTACCCTGCCTTTTCTCATAGTCTTTCACGTGCACACAAGGCCAGGAAAATCAGGAGGGGTCTGAGACGCCTGCTTAGGACCAGCCCAAATTCAGCCTGGCCAGGCAACAGCTTCGAGAGGTTCTGCAGAACCAGAGCCCCCGCGGCTGCCTGGTGATGACGTCAACAACCCCAGCCTCAAAGGAAAGGTGACACTGGGAGGCAATGATCGGGCCCTGTTGTTTTCTGGACTGTTACTAGCAGGGCAAAGCACTTGCTTTATTCCCCTTCTCTTTCGCAGGCAGCCCCAGTCCTCATCAGCCAGGCTCCTTCCTACAAGATGAGAGATGAGAAGACAATCCACTTGCAATGAATGAATGTTATCAAGACAGGCGTGCCTACCGACTTGCCTGCGACTGTCATGTCTGTGTGTGCAAGGGATTCACTATAGCACCTGTGTCAACTTAGTCTGATCAATGCAGGGACTCACCTTTGACACACAAAAGCAGAAGGAGATCCCAGCTAGAGATAACAGTGCCCCTGACGTCACCAGAGTATGATCACTCCCAAGGCTGCCATCTTGGAACTTGCGTACAGACGCTTTTGTGAAGAAGCAACCCATAACACGCTTTCAGGCATGTTGTTATTTTACCCCCCCACCTTGGGAAGGTATCGTAGGTCAGTGGTTACCAACATCAGAATTACCTGGAAGGGTTGTCTGTGCAAACAGACAGCTCGGCCCCCACCCCTGGAGTTTCTGACCGGGTGGGTCTGGGACCTGAGAATTTTTACTTCCAACAAGATGCTGGAAGTCAAGAGACCACTCTGAAAACAGCTGCCTGGGTTACGAAGGATGTGGCTGGAAACAGAATAATTCCATCTGGAAGATACGGGAAGTTAACGTGGGGCTTGGAAACAAAAGAGGCATTGCAGAAGAATGGAGTCAAGCCTACATAAGGAGGGAGGACACTAAGGAACATTTAATTATGGCAATCATGCTCACTTTTTTGACGGTGACTTGAAAAATAAATAAGCAGAATTAGAAACACATCAGCCTAGACGGGACAGTCGAATGATCTCAGGATCCTGGTGCCATGACTCAAGGGGCCCTGGAAACGTGGCCAAGGCTCTTTGGAAGTTTAAGCCATGGTTCTTTCTCTGTAAAATGGCATAACAATACCACTCACGTTGCGGAAGCATCATGGAGAGTGAGTGGAACACTGCTTAGCTCGGGTAAGCAGGTAATACTGGGAATTAGGAAGCCTTTCTAATACCAGTAAGGGAAAAGTGCTATCGATTAGAGGAAGTCTATTCTGGAATAGAAAAAAAAGTAGTGTCCGTGTAGGCTTTTACTCAGTTGTAAAATATGCTATTTATTTACTTATGATTTATTAACAATTATTTATTAATCAAATAATCATGCTAATGAGTGAATAAATATAAAAAGAGAGGTGTTTTCTGAAGGCAAAAGAAAGAACTGCGGTGGTTTGTGCAGTTATAACATGGGGAAAATGGCCCACACCAAGGGTTATAAAGTGGTATTTCATGACCTGGGAGTTAGGAGAGAAATCAGGAGAGTAGAAAAATAAATGACCACACCACTATCCAAGGCTCCCATAAGAGTGGGCTCCAACCTTCCTTTTGCCCCCACCAGTATGCTTCTCACTCACCTGGATTAAAAAAGTTTGCTCGTGGGGCGCCTGGGTGGCTCAGTTGGTGGAGCGTCCGACTTCAGCTCAGGTCATGATCTTGCGGTTCGTGGGTTCGAGCCCCGCGTCGGGCTCTGCGCTGACAGCTCAGAGCCTGGAGCGTGCTTGGGATTCTGTGTCTCCCTCTCTCTCCGCCCCTTCCCTGCTCACGGTCTGTCTCTCTCTGTCTCTCAATAATAAATAAGCGTTAAAAAAAAAAAAGTTTGCTCATCTGGTCTCAAGCTCCCTGAATATCCTGATCTCAGCACCTTATTTTGTTCCACATCTTTCTAACTTGAACAATCTTTACTGTGCCTCAATTTGCTCATCTGTAACGTGCAGATAATAATACCTTCCCAAATAGAGTATTTGAACAGCCCTGGTTTTACAGTAAGCGTGATATGAATGCTTCCTGCTGCTATTATTATTATTATTACCTTCTATGTGATTCTTCAAATGCCACTTCCTCGTGAGCTTTCCACAGTGGTCCCAGCTGAGTAGCCATCTCCTCTGTGGTCTGACGGGATCACTGACCAGAAGGACAATGGGCTGGATTGAAACAGAGGAAGTGTATTGTCACATGGAATGAACGTATAAAACGTGCTGGGTTATCATCTTTGTAAAAGTGTAACTGAATAGACGGCATTTCCAGTTTTGTTTTCAACTGAGGAGTGTTACATCAGGGGGCACAGAAAACATACGTGCCCCACAGGAAGACGTGGGGAGGGGTCCGCAGAAGAAAACAGAGGGCTGGCATTGGTACATTCTCTCAACCCCAGAGCCAAGAGTCTGGGCTGAGACACAGCACGAAGCATCACGTGCATGGGGTTGTCCTGGCGACAGGCGTCTCCTGTTCTCACAGGGATGATGCTAGAAGGAGAAAGGAATACACAGAAGAAATGACAGTAATCAGAGACCACAGCGGTACGTGGTCTGTGAGCTCCTTTTCAGGGATAATTTGAAAGGGAGTTCAAATTCGTTTTCAGAGATGATGAGAAGTAAAGGTTCTGCGGAACAATGAAAATGCTTCGTGGCATCTCAGCACTGCCACCCGCTCCCCAGATCTCTGGACCACTGAGGGTGAGCCTTGCCGCTCCCCCGATCTTGCCTACACATCTGTAGAAGTAGGTACCTTTGGCTCTGAGTAATGACATTTGCGGAGGGCGTTTGAATTATGAAACCCAACCCTTTCTTGATGGGCACTACATAGCATAATGGAAAAGTTTTTTAATTATTCCATCGATTGCCTAGTTATTTAATTCTTTGGCTTCCTAATGGAGCCAGTGTAGAATTTTATTGCCTGCACTTCTGTATTAGATAATAAAAGGAGAGCAGCCTTTAATGACCACATTAGATTAAGTTAAAACAGATTGATTTCTCCATATCTATTAGCTGTTGTTAATGAAAGACAGAATGTCTGCACTCAACAGGTGACCGCCTTTCCACAGCTGAGCTCCAGGAGCTCAGCATAAACTTGTATGGATTAGATCGGTGGTCAATAAACTGGTCTATAAGCTGGTCACTAAAAGGGCCAATCTGGTCTGCTACCTAGTTTTGTATCACCCAGAAACCGAGAATGATTTTTACGTTATCAAATGGTTGAAAGTAAGTCAAAAGAACGTATCGTGACATTTGAGGGTAATGTGACATTGACATTCTAGTGTTGTCCCTTCCCATGTGGAACCTGTAGTCAACTGGGCAGTCCAGGGTTGCAAAACTGAGATAAGTATACACAAGACCATTGGGCAATCAAGGGTTTAATCAGGTCTTTATAATGAGCAAGAAAAGTGTAAAACTCATGACTGAGCCACTAAGCATTCACAAAATTAAAGAACTGTTAGATGGTTAAATGCTGTGGTCTCCTGAAGGAGCCATGATCTTTCCCTTCCCTACACGTGGACTGGGGCCCTAACTTCTCTGCCTGGACCATTTCTGCTCATTACAGGCATCACTTACCCTAAGAATTTCCCCCTGACCAACACAGCCTGTGTTAAGACCCCCTTTTTCTTCAGGCTATGCAGCCATTTCTGTATGAGACACATATCGCTTCATTGGAACTGATTATTTGCTGTATTTGTCTGTGGTTGACTCTGTTCTTTCAGGGAAAGAGCAAATTCCCTCCATTTCTTCATTTCTGGGGCTCAGCACCATAAGCTTGGGACATAATAGATGATTAAATATTGTTGATAAGTGAACACGAGAAGGGGTCGCACATGGAAAGGTTTTCAGGGACTAAGCCTGTCATGTACTGAGCAGTCTGGGCATGAGAGACAAGACGGGGTGTTGGGGCTGTTGAGTGGGGAACCCCATTGAAAGGGGCAACAGATCTTCTGTTCCAGGTGATTGCTGCCATGGGGGCAGGTGAGGGCCAGTAGGGTCAGACTTTCCAATTTTTCAAGGGAAACAGTAAATTTTCTTTGTATGTCAACAACTATTTCAAAAATTCCACAAACAAACCAACAAACAAACACAAAATTAGACACAGATCAGGCCAACAATTCAAAGAAACTTTTCTGTGAGGTGTTTCTGGCCAATGAGAAGCCATATTGCTGTCTCTGCCTTCAAGGGTGGTTAAGCTCCTGATAACTGGAGAAGCAAGTGGCATTTGGAATGGCCGAAGGGCTCTGTTTACTGTTGGTCCCCCAACTTCCTTCTTCATAATGATAGCTGATAGCAAAAGCTGGCTGTCTCAACACCCATTCTGAACCACCTTCATACCTGGTTTATTTTTTTTTTTTTTGTAGAAGATTGGAGAGAGAACCTCCCCACACTTTGCTTCAGCCTGGTGTGACCATGTGAGCCAAAGCTGGCCACTGAAACGCAGAATGGGAGTGTGCTGGGATTCCTGAGAGGCCATTGGCTTTCCTGATCTAGACATTCTTCCTCTTGATTGCCTCCTTCTTCTTGCTTGGGGCATGCCAGCTTTGAAATATACTTGGACAACGAGGAAAAAGCCTGGGTCCCTACTCGTTCACTGTAAGCCGTACGAGCTCCAGATGGCCTGGTTCTGGACTTCTTGTTGGAGGAGAAAAATGTGCCACTGCTGGTTTAAGCCAAGGTTATTTGGGTGCTGTAGGCAAATAATTTCTAACTGATCCATTGGAGTTCCCTGTATCTCTTCAAAATCGGAACCCCGTGATGCCCAAGGATCATTTTGTCAATGCCAGGCTTTTGTCAAGGAAAAAACAAAAACAGAACAATCTAATTTTTTTTGTTTCAAAAGGAAATATTCTTTCTCCCAATACCTTCCCATCCCTCTTCAGCACTCCTGTTTTGTGCAGACCCACCTGCCTAAAAGCTCATCTCTGGAATTGTCCCAATGGTAGGCTCTCATGTTACATGAGTCTCTTGGTATAGAGCTCCTAAGGGACAGTATACCTGGGAAATCAGTCCATCTTGGAACTGGTGATAACATACAGGATGGAATTGGGAAGGTCGATCACTAACCATCCTATTGTGGTCACTTCCTCCAGAAGAGCACAGAGAGAGGAGATACACCGTACCAGCATAGCATCTTGAGAAAAACTTCCCCTGACTCTTTTGGACTGAAGTTGTTGCCTCTAAACACACCTAACCTCTCTGTTCATGCCTCTGTGAAACAAGGAGTATAATTTATCACATAAGAGTGTAATTAACTGCACATAAGTCTGCCTTACTAAGGAGTTCTTTGAGGTTAGGCTCATCCCACTATTTCCCAGAGAAGGCAATGACAAAGGCACTTGGATGGGGACTGTTGGAATGATAAATGGATATATGAATGGATGGATGGATGGATGGATGGATGGGGGAGTGGATGGATGGACAGATGGATAGATGATTGGGTGGGTGGATGGATGGATGGATAGATAAATGGATAAATGGATAAATGGATGGATGGATGCATGGATGGATGGATAGATGGATATGTGGATGGATGGATGGATGGATGGATGGATGGATGGGGGAGTGGATGGATGGACAGATGGATAGATGGTTGGGTGGGTGGATGGATGGATGGATAGATAAATGGATAAATGGATGGATGGATGGATGGATGGATGGATGGATAGATGGATTGTTGGATAAATGAATGGGTGGATGGATACATAGAAGGATAAAAAATGAAAAAAGAATAAATTAAATGAAAACTCATAGTAGGTGTTAAAATATTTTTTGAAGTTAAATTTGAGCCATGAATAAGTTGACATTTAGCAAAAGGCAGGGGACCTCATAACTTAAGTAACAACACTGTAGCAGGAGCTCAAATGGATGAGTCTTAAATGTCAAATGAACCATTTAAACCAATCTGGTCACTGTTCTAAGTCCAATGACGCTTTTTCAGTGGTCACTCCCTGGTCTGGTTCCAGACAACTGAGCAACACTTGTGAGGATGTCACATACAAAATACCCAGCTGGCCAACCGCAGTGAAGTGCCTGAAATACTTCTAAAATAAAGGAAATGCTAATGGCCCCTTTGACGGGTGGCAATTGAGTTGTGTCATTTATCTTCCTGAGCTAATGGAAGGGGGATCTCACATTAAGCCATCTTCTTGACTACGCTTGCCCTCATCCATCTGCAGAGATATTAAGGTTCTGGTATGCTGAATTTCTAAAGGCCAAGATGTGCATTTGGCTTAATGGTGTGACACCAACCAAGGAAAACAAGGCCATAAAGATAAAGAGAGACACTGCTCCCCTAATTCATGTCCTGAGGGTCAGGAATTAACGGACTAGGAAAGAAGAGGGAGCAATTAGGATAATACGGATGGACCCTAGCTTGGTCTTCCCTCTCTTGGCAAAACTGGTTTGTGGTGGGTAACAAACTACACAAGTGCCCCTGAGTCTGTGTGGATGGGACCCTCGCTCCACCTGAATAATAATGATAATAGTAAAAAATACAAAAATGGCATTTGCACATGCCAATACCACCACAGGGGTTGTTCTCCATTCGTTAGCTCGTTTGATCCCCACAATGGCCCAATTTGGTAGAAAATACTATGATCATCCCCATCTTACAGATGGAAGAACTGAAATCTAGACAAGCTAAGCAACTCGCTCAAAGTCATCCAACCAGTAGGCGCTTGGACCCACCTCACTCGACAACCTGCTGAGGACGGTCCTCTCCTGGGACCAGAGAGGGACCTCGACCCACAGGGGCAGCACTGAGCTGTCAATATAATTGTCCTCGCCATCTCTCTACTCTCTATGTCCAAACAGAAAGTTCACATAGGTTCCGGGTAAACACAATTATTTATTTGTATTGATTCATTTCACTTTCCTCAGAAGTGCTGTTAAAGTGACAGCCATTTTATAAAATCACCTTCTAAAGCAAATGGGAAGCGGCACAAACCCGCAAGGACAAAGCAAAGGAAGTTGACAGATATCAGGCTTGGAAGTGGAAAAACAGACGGATACCTCTTCTTTGCTCCAGCGGCTGAAGGTCATGTGTGAATGACCAGAACATGACATTAAAGTCCTCAACGCATCCACTAAGTGGATTTCAGGAAATTAAAATGCATAATGAGAGAGAAAGGATCATTTTTCTAAGGACTCCAGTAACCCAAACATTACCTTTCACCTTTTCTGTTGTTCCATATGAACAGCTCTTAGCCGTGGTCAGAGAGGATGAAGTTACAAGAAGGAAACACGCACACACACACACACACGCACACGCACACATGCACACACATGGATTGCACTGGTTCTAGAAGCCTTGGGAACCATGCTGTTCATACACAGACAGCCCAAAGCGTATAATGACATAAAGACATCTCTGCCACGATCTGCCACGAATGCTGATTGTTCAGCGAGACCAGTCTCATTAAGCATGCTGTGTTTCATTTGGATGTGCCTCTTGACTTGTTTCCTGGCAAAGAAAATTACCAGGGACTGGGCAGGAGAATATTAGTGTTAATAGAAAAGTTTATTCCGTTGCCATCTGCTGACTTCAAAAAAGGAAGCTGGCGAATGACAACTACTTCCCTCGGTCAGGTGGAGAGGAATGAGCACAGTGTCATGGAGGGAACTTCAGATGCAGGCCAGCTGGACACATGCTTGCTTGTTTCTTGTTAAAACTCCTTCCAACCCAAGCGGCCGTATTTTCAGCAGAAGGTAGGCTGACGTGGTTGATATCTGCTCTCTTTGCCTCCCCATCATCAATTTCTCTTCCTCTGCGGCACTCCTCTCCCAGGATATCCCCAACAGGAGAGGTGGGGACAGCAGTGAGGAAGGGAACGCGCGTCCCATCCAAAGGAGACAGCTGCTACTCAGTAGGCATGAGATCCCAGTGGTGCACGGCTCTGATTTTCCAAAGGAGAGATCCTGAGACGGAAGCCAAATCGTAGGAAGACAGAGCCAAGAGTTAATGAGAAAGAGAGATGCCAGTCTTTGAGTCCCTTGATCAAGCAGTGCCTAAACCAATACTCAGAAGTTTGCAGTCATATGGGCTGTTTAATGTCTTCATTATTTTTTTTATTAAGTTGATTTGAGTTGGCAGTAGCAACAGAAAGGGGATCAAAGTCAACAAAGTCAACTCTGGTATCAAAAGGGTTGGGCAAGTTGAAGAACCAGACCAGACATCACTAGACCCACACCAGCCGGGGACCAGGAGTCCTTATGAAAAGGGTGGTATTGGGCCTGGATGGGACATAATCATAGAAAGAGGAGAGGCATCCATGGAGAATGGATCGTAAGAGCTAAGGCGGGGGGGGAGGGTGGGTTCAGAAACACTGCCGAGTAGGATGTCCACACATCTCGTTTTGCCCCGGACAGTCTTGACACGTACCCGCTGTCCTAAGATGGGGTCACACTCTCAGTGCTGTCCTGGATTGGCTGTAATTATATGGTCGCCCTTTGTTTAGCGAACTCAAAGAACCCAGGTTTCTGATACCCTAACTCCCAGATGCCCCATATATCCGATTCAGCCTTCTCCACGTAGCCACCAGTGCTGTGACCGTCCGCCCCATCCAGGGAAGCAACATGGAGTCAGAGAGAGAGCGCGGCATCCTTAAAGCGGGCCAGGAATGAGCTCATTTTGGAAGCAGATGAAGGAAGTTTGCCTTCCTGGAAACAGCGGTGCCTGGAGGACAGGCTGTCGGTGGGAAGGATGACTCAGTTGTGAGTTGATGCTTGCCAGAAGTCTGCCTCTTTGAATGAATTATTGTCTTCCCACAACTGACAGGCATTTTAAAATAATGAAAAAAAAACCCCTCGATTCAAGGACACATGTCAACTTGGGGCAATTAACATTCTGAAAGGTCCATTAGTGCAGGAGGCTTGGGAAACATCTTTTCTTATAAACTCCTAATCGCATTAGGCATTTCAGAAACAAGAGTTAGGAGGGAAGGAGTCGTATGTTGGTTAAATAGCACTTCCTGAATAAAGGGTGTCCCCGGAGACCAGGGTCAGAGCTGGGGAGAGTATTTGGTTTTGCAAAATATATGCTTTTCTCAATTTGCTGGTGTGTGTGTGTGTGTGTGTGTGTGTGAGAGAGACAGACAGATGGAGGGAAGGAGAATCATTATTTGTCTCCGTGTGTGGACATATGTCATTTCGTGCATGTGCTATCTCTTTCCTAAAGCTATGTTGTGCTGTGCAGGATAAATGTATGCAAGTTATTTTTTCAGTCTAACGATGATGTTATATTTTAGTCTAGCATGTACTGGGAACACCCAGAAACTAGGTTCTAAGGATTAGGAGGTGCTCCCGAGAATCTGGGAATATTTGCGGGCACGCTACACCCTGTGTAATTGAAGTGATTTATTTATTTTTTCTCCCCTGGGTTCCTATGCCCTGGTTCTGGAAATATCTCCCTGATTTTCCATGATCAGTCCACCCCCATCTCAGTGACTGCAACTGCCCTCCAGGGTGGGAACCTGACCCCAGGTCCAGCCAATCAGTCGATTCTATCCAGCTGGCATCGGTGATTGGCTTGGCATGGTCATGTGACCCAGCAGCATCCCACACTGCATCCTGCCGAGGGACAAAGGCAGTGGGAAGTAAAACCTCTCTGCACACCCACAGGCTTCCACATGGTGATGTCAACCTGCCCTTGGCATTTGCCCCAGCCCAGCACTCCGGAGCCTAGCCTGTCTCAGGCTTTGAGATTTGGGTTAGAAGCCAGGTCCTGATGCGGTCGGTCGGGGAGGCTCCACGTCTGACGGCGTGCCGCCCTGTTTCCTCATGAAGGCTTAATTAATCGCACCAACATTTCCGGCATTGATTTTCTTCCTATTTAGTTTTAGCTGTGAATTAGCAATTCCTTCCCAGGCAGCCTGGAAGGCAATGTCTCAAGCAGTCACATGTCCAATCAAGCTGTTTACTCCAGTCCCTTCTGGTCCGAGCTCGCACCTGCACGTGCTCCTGTCTGATGGATGCTCATTACATCTGGAAGAGGGAGGAGGCACCCTTGTCGCTCTTACTGAAGCCCCTGTTTGGGGTCGCTCTGTGCTGGAGACTGGCTCAGTGGCCTGGGGGAGCCGATGATGTCCCTCACAGTGGCCCTGAAAGGAACCTCAGCATCCAGAGGTGGCCTGGGGCTGCTTTCCCCGTTAAGGCAAGGCGAAGAGCCTTCAGCCCCGTGCTTCGGCTAGACTAGAGCAGTCGCCTATTCCTTGGGCACCCTGAGACAGGAAATGACTTCTGCGCATAGGGGCCCAGCAGCTTTGACAGGTCTCAGGTACACATACAGCGAATCAGCAGTGAACGCTTCAGATCTAAGTCTCCCACCTGAATGGTCCTAGAAAGCTCAGGACGGTGATAATTCACAAAAGGAGAGAGGAGAAAGTGGCTAGATCTGATGTGTGTCTAAACTAGAAAATATTCCATTTCCAAATTCAGTGGCTGTTCTTTATCTTAGGTCTAAACGGGGGGTCAACTCTAAGCCATGACATTAATTTAAGGGACCTCATCTATCATTTTTTTAAATACGTGGACCAGGATAAGAAAATATCAGGGTGCATGCTTGGAACAAAGTTACATATTCTTTTTTTTTTTTTTAAGTTTATTTATGTTGAGGAAGAGAGAGAGCGAGCCAGCAGGGGAAGGGGGGGGGGGGAGAGAGAATCTCAAGCAGGCTCCGTGCTGTCAGCACAGAGCCCAGCGTGGGGCTCGAACTCAAGAACCGTGAGATCATGACCTGAGCGGAAATCAACAGTGAGATGGTCAACCAACCGAACATATTCTTTCTAACGAAATTTGCACTTTTAAATTAAAAAAATTTTTTTTAATCTTTATTTATTTTTGAGACAGAGAGAGTGTAAGCAGTGGGGCAGAGAGAGAGGGAGACACAGAATCCAAAGCAGGTTCCAGGCTCTGAGCTGTCAGCACAGGGCTCGGACCCACAAACCGTGAGATCATGACCTGAGCTGAAGTCAGACGCTTCACCGACTGAGCCACCCAGGCGCCCCTAATAAAATTTTCATTTAAACTGTGTATGCGTGTGTATGTCGAGTGTCCCAGCATAAGATGCCTTTCTGGTTGTGCCTTATGAAAAAGAAGTTGGGAAGGCACTGCTCCCAACCCAGTCTTGCGGCTCCTTCGAGGCCATTGAGATAAAGTCTCACCATTTCCAGCGGGTTCCTCACTTGCCTCCAGCCTCCTCTGAACGTTCTCAACCGGCCGATTCCAAGCCTGATTTTATAGTTCCCTGTATTGACCTTTATTACTCGGCGAAAACCTTCCATCGACCGGTCCGCTGGTGTGCCTTCCCCCGCATAGCTGTTCCCCCTGACCTCATACAGCGCCTTCTAGCAGGAGCCCACGAAGAAACCACTCAGGGCCAGGCTGGCGGGTGAATGAGTAGAACAGAACACGCCTCTCGTGGCACACACACCACGGGCACAGGGGACAGGAAGGAGGAGTTATCCCCTCCTTTCCGTTGCACCTGAACCGCAGGGGCCCCTCCCTATTCTCTCCTGAGGATAGGGCCATTGGCACAAGATGTATTTTATCATTCTCGTAGCTCTGCTGTGTGGGAATAACAGCAATCGTAAATGGCTCGGATGCTCAGCTCCTATGACAGGGACAGCGGGGAGAAATGCGGACAGCAGGGAGGCAGAGGGCGCACGACCGTTGCTATTCAGTGGGCTTGGAGGGCCACGGGAGCCACAGCATCGGCTTTTCCGAGGGAATCCAGGAACCTCTGTGCAGAGGCCACCACGCTTGCGTGTGCCCTGGGGGAACTTCCCCGTGTTGGGGACACGAATGACAGATGCCGCTTGATGGGGCTGCACGACACTCAGGGACAGCCCGGGGGGTCAGGCAACCTCTGACCTCTTGCCGGGGGTGAAGACTCTGGCTAAGGAGCCTCCGTGGATGAGGCACACGCACCCACATTTTGCCACAGATATAAAACCGCACAAGAAAAGCAGACTCGCCGATGTGGGGCGGCGACCCTCCTGAGGCTGTTTTCTCGGCGTTTTCTCCGTCTTCTGGGTACGTGGGCCCCTTTGATGGCGAAGGTGACCATTCTCCTCCCCCTCTCGTCTAGCTCTGTTCTAAGCAAGTCCTGGGAGGAACCTCAGCTCCCTTCCCCTGTGCGGTTAACAGGGGCTCGGCGCCTCTCTGCGGTCTTGGACCTCGATCCAAACCCTTCAGGCTGGACCAGCACCGCAGCGTTCCCAGCAGGTGCACCTGTCTCCCTCTGACGGGGGGAGGGCTTTGTGTCCGTGGAGTGTCCGTCCTGCAGGGAGCCCGCCCCGGGGTCCCCACCCCTCCTCTGGCGCCTGGTGGGTGCGGACATCATTCTTCCCAGCTGCTGCCTGCGTTTCTTCCCCCGTGGCATTCGTCACCGCTCACCCATCTCCGGCTCTCGCAGAAGCCGGAGGGGACGTGCTGTTTCCTGGGCAGAATAACTGAGAAAATAACTATCATTGGGGGGGGGGGGGACGTCCTCGGAGCCCATCAGGGCCTCCCCCTGGAGAATCGATCGGGACGTCCGAGCTCCAGGGTGGGGAGCAGCTGGCAGGACCGCTTACGTGGGAGGCTGGTTGGGGTCATAACTGTGAAATATGGCCCAAGAGAGGGGTTTCCGGTGATCGCACGCGGAAACCAGGCGCTCTGCTTTTGCTGTCGGAGGAACAGCCCCCGGGACAGGCAGCACTCAAGAAGCAACGTGCGTGGGGCGCCTGGGTGGCGCAGTCGGTTAAGCGTCCGACTTCAGCCAGGTCACGATCTCGCGGTCCGTGAGTTCGAGCCCCGCGTCGGGCTCTGGGCTGATGGCTCAGAGCCTGGAGCCTGTTTCCGATTCTGTGTCTCCCTCTCTCTCTGCCCCTCCCCCGTTCATGCTCTGTCTCTCTCTGTCCCAAAAATAAATAAACGTTGAAAAAAAAAATTAAAAAAAAAAAAAAAAGAAGAAGCAACGTGCGTTCTGTCCTGCGTCCTTCACTCTGAGTCCTCTCAGGGCTCCTGGCAGGCATCCGGGCTTGGGGCCTGCGGAGCAAAGGTCCCTGCAGGGCCAAAGTGGGTCACCTGAGGCTCCATATCGCCTCTGTTCTTTGCCACTTGTCACGTAGGCTGCGGTGTCTCCTTTGATTAATTCAGTGGGCATTATGGTTAAATTGTACAATCGTGGGGCGCCTGGGGGGCTCAGTCGGCGAAGCGTCCGACTTCAGCTCAGGTCATGATCTCGCAGTTCGTGGGTTCGAGCCCCACGTAGGGCTGTGTGCTGACAGCTGGGAGCCCGGAGCCTGCTTCGGAATCTGTGTCTCCCTCTCTCTCTCTCTCTGCCCCTCCCTTGCTCATGCTCTCTCTCTCTCTCTCAAAAATAAATAATCATTAAAAAAATTTAAATTATAAAATTGTATCTACTCATTGTAAAAAGATAAAAACACCTAAAACTATACTACTTAAAGATAGCAGACTTATGTTTTAATTGACACACCCCAGGCCCGTCCTCTTTCTACACGCACACACGTGCACACACACACACACACACACACACATCCCCCTCAGCTAAAGTCAGTGTCACCCTCAGAACTTAGCTAGCTAACCAACATGCCCTTCCTCCTCCGCATCTTTGGGGGGGGGGGTGCCCTGTGTTCACCCTGCATTTCTGCCGAGGGAATTAAAATTCGTTCTGGGAATTGTTGTGCAGGTCCCGTGCCTGGCCCCCGGGGTGCACATGGCAGGCAGAAGGGCCCCTGCCCCGTGGGCTGCCGCCGCAGAGCAGACCCCCAGCTCTGTGTCTGGGTGGATTCGCGCCTTCTCCTCAAGTTTCTCCTGCTGTTTTCTGCTCTACCGATGCTCACGGGACAGCCCCGTGCCGATCCCAAACGCATTTCCTCTCAGCTCTAAATTCACCTTTTTGGCCTGGTCTGTTTCCTGGTTCCTTTTATGTGTCACCTTGACCGGGCTAAGGGGCACCCAGATAGCCGGGGGACGTTACCTGTGGTGTGTCTGTGAAGTGGTTTCTGGAGGAGATTAGGGTTTGATTCAGGAGACTGAGGGACGAAGATCATCGTCACCAGAGTGGACGGACATCGCCCAGTCCTCAGACGGCTCAAACGGGGCAGAGTGGAAGAAGAGTGAGCTCTGTGTCTCTGCTAGAGCTGGGGCGCCCATCCCCCGCCCTTGGACACCTGCTGGGGCGCCCATCTCCCACCCTTGGACACCTGCTGGGGCGCCCATCCCCCGCCCTTGGACACCTGCTGGGGTGCCCATCCCCCGCCCTTGGACACCCCAGCTCCTGGCTCTCAAGCTTGTACCACCTGCTCTCTGGTTCTGCTGCTTACAGATTTCTCAGCTCCTGGGACCACCTCCATAACCAGGAGAGCCAGTTTCTATACTAAATCTCCTATAAAAGCAAGCAAGGGAGGGGCAGACAGAGGCGGTGACAGAGGATCTGAAGCAGGCTCTGCTCTGACAACACAGAGCCAGATGCGGGGCTCGAACGCACCAACCGTGAGATCATGACCTGAGCCGAAGTCGGACGCTTCACCGACCGAGCCACCCAGGCGCCCCTAAATCTCCTCTTACGTATGTCCGCATGTCCAATAGGTTCTGTCTCTCCGGAGCCCCCACGATAGCACAGCCTGTGAAAATGGATCTCAGCCCTTTGTGTTTTGCATTGTTTTTTCCTTTATCAGCTGACATGGAAGCTTTCGCAGCAGAGGGCGCTAGAGGGACATTGAGGAAGAAATGTATGGGGCCCCGGTCCACTGTGTGCAGTTCATGGTGGCCAGCAGCGGCCCCGAAGCTCCTTCAGCCAGGTTTGCTGTGAGGCGCCTCTAACCCCTGAAGCACCAGGCTCCCGGGGCGGCTGCTGGCCCATGGTCACCGTGGTGAAAGTTCCAGCAGCTTCCCTGTCCTGTGCTTTTGTAGGGGATCGCCTCTGGTGAGTAGCTTTCCCCGGCATCCTAGAGGACTGTTTTCCCAAGAAATCCAGGGGATAGATTTCCAGCAAATTCCACCAGCAGGATACCGTCTGGCTGTGCCCTCTCCAGCAAGACCTCATCTGCAGCGGTGGTGATGAGTGGGTTCTGTCTCAGCCCTGAGGGTAGTGACGCTATTCTTATGTTCCTCACAATTCCCTGTCCTTGTTCCTAGCCAACCCACCATGACCCCCATCTCCCCACCATTTCTCATCTCCTGTTATAGTTAAGAAATCTTTTTTTAGGTGTATTCATTGATTTTGAAAGAGAGGGGGAGAGAGGGAGAGAGAGAATCCCAAGCAGTCTCCACAATGTCAGCACAGAGCCCGATGTGGGGCTTGAAGCCACGAAACCTTGAGATCATGACCTGAGCCGAGATCGTGCCCTGAGCCGAAACCGAGAGTCGGATGCTTAACTGACAGAGCCACCCAGGCACCCCTATAGTTAATACATCTTTATATTAAACATTTCTTCTTCAAGGTTCCTTCCGGGTTGCAGCCGAGCAGATACAAATTCTATTTAAGGCAAAAGTGAAAAAGAAAGAAAAACAACTATCGTCGTTTGTATGCATAGTGTATTTCCCTGAGTATTTGGAGAGAAGTGGAATTTCCATCACATCATGGCCAACAAACCAACCTCGTCTTTCCTCCTTCCTCTCTAACCCAGCCCCTGCCTGCTGGCTGGCTACGTCTCCCTCTTGTTTCCCTCCCCCAGTCCCCTCTTCTCTCCTCCTCCAAGGCCGGTTTGTTTACAGAGCAATTAAACGATTTCTTGGTTGCAAGTCACGGCTTCAAAACGTTCACATTCTACCTGAGAGAGGTCACTTTCCTAATGCATCCCTCACGCTCACAGAAGTGCATGCACACACACATGGACAGAAACACAGGCGCAGGCACACACACATACACACACACACACACATCTGCTCACACCCATTCTGAGGGTACCTTTGGGTGTCCCTACCCCCTCCCCCGCCCCCCAACCCAGGACAAGAGCAGTGTGGAGCTGCGAGGTGACTGTCAGAGCCCTGGTGGACCGCTGGCTCCTCACAGGGGGATGTGCACCTGCGCGGCCAAGGGGGATTATCTGCTTTGTGTGTTTCAAGGGTTTTCTTTAATGTTCTACTGGGTTTATTTGTCTTTGGGGGAAAGAGATGACCTCAGAGCTTGAAGCATACGAACGTTGTGTATGATGTTTATGTTTTGATTGTGAACACAGACTTAAATATATAATCACTCTAAAGTACTTAAAGAGATAATGGAGACAATTACAGAGTCATTTGGAAGGAAAAGTGCCTTGTGTTACTGTTTATGGTAATCAGTAGGTGCTAAGTGTGGTATTTGGAATGGGTTCCAAAATCTTCCCATAGACATTAATGGCACCTCTGTGTTTAACACACGGTCGTTGGAATAGTAGAGGTATTTCAGGAGAGTAACACACAGGTGAGGTAAGGTGGGGGGTCCTCGACTATATGTCTCTGGAGTTGCTTTCCAATGAATCTCGAGCACCCGGATTCAGGTCAGACATGTGATAGATACTCAACGGATGTTTGTTGCATTAATTCGCTGCTGTTATCCATGCTTTTCTGGAGTTCCTTTATACTCTCCACTCAACAGTAGGGAGGGAGTGAGACGGTCTTGGGGACTGGACCGCACGGGGCCTCAGAGGCAAAGGCTTTACCCTAAAAGCAGACTGCGAGCTGTTGAAGGGTTTCCAGCAAGAGAGCAAGCAATGGGATCTTGCTGTGTTCCTCCAGTCCCTCTTCCGTAATGTGAGGGGAATCGATGAACGGAAGCAGGAGTGGATTTGGTTCCAGTAGCTGGGACTGGAGACAGTGAGGTGGGGAGATTTGAATGATGTCGTCAGGGTAGAGCCAGCAGGATGTGGTTGGATTGGGCGAGGAAGGGGATCCGTGAGTGGATTCCAGAGTGATGGCTTGAGTGCTGAGTAGAGAGCGACGCAGTTAGCACCAGAGGAAACCCTGGAGGAGGAGAAGGGTGTGGAATCCAGGAAGAGATACTCTTAGATCAGCTGATATCCTCTTATGACGTAATTCCCCTAAGAGATGTGCACTAAAACCAACGTGCATGAGCTCAAAAAACATTTCTGAAAACTTCCTGTGTCCAGAGAGCTCTCTCCCTGCCGCTTTTGGGGGATGCTAAGTCACGAAACTGGCCTTTAAGAAATACGAGGACAAATGAAACGCAAATAGCATTTATGTAATAAGGGAAATAATTATTTTCATGAAAACAAATAAGAGAATTATGAAAGAGAGAAATGAAGTCCATATAATCATTAAATAAATTTGTCCGTATTGCAAGAAAATCATTTGCCTTTCTATAATAGAAACACACTCGGATTGGGGAGCCTGGGTGGCTCAGTCGTGAATCGTCCGACTTCGGCTCAGGTCATGATCTCACGGTTCGTGGGTTCGAGCCCCGCGTCGGGCTCTGTGCTGACAACTCAGAGCCTGGAGCTGCTTCCAATTCTGTGTTTCTCTCTCTGCCCCTCCCCTGCTCGTGCTCTGTGTCTCAAAAGTAAATAAACGTTAAAAATTAAAAAAAAAAAAAGAAACTCGGATTAATGATGACATGATACAGATGAGTCTAATTTATAAAAAAGAAATTTAATCTGACTTCAATGGTAATGGAGTATAAATATTTGCTTGCTTTTCCCTTTACTTATCTAAATAGTCACTCTTATGTGACTATTAATGTGACCTCTTAATGTTGCTTTCAGAGTTGTTAGAAATTGTTGTGATTTTGTCCATAATTTTAACTAGGGCCGACTTAAGAAATCGGTGGTTAACTTATCATCCTTATTGTTGCGTCTACGTTTTGTCTTTGATCAACCAGATAATAAGAACTGGGATGCCCAGACGGTTAGAGATGAGGTTTGGGTCACTACCCGTACCTGTCTGATTTATAGCTATTCCACAATCTTCCACCGTGTATGCCTCAAATAATAATGGAAGTTGCAGTGAGTTCTTGATCGAGTTAGTTTTCCCAAGATTCCATTCATTTTCTCCCTTGTGTTTCCTCTACTAATTGTCAGCAAACTATTTTTTTCTGCAGGCATGAGTCTAGCGTTGGAATTTCATCAGGTTTGTTTTGTTTTCCTCTGTGTATTCTTCTGTTTTTGCCGAAATATTTGTTTTGTCTACATTAATCTGACAACCTGGGTGGGAATGGATTCAAATTTATATTTTTGCTGTTTTTGTTGCTTCACTTACCCTGACTGCAAATGCAGTATAGGAATTCATGCTACTGTCATTTATTTTATATGGTACCTTGCTTTCTGGCCACCGATATTCTATGAACTACCAGACTAGCATTTGTCCTCATAATAATAAAGATAAGGAATAGACCCGATTTACTAGCACATTTGTGGTATTTCTGGTGCCGTATTCCGGTTTATTCATTCACTGATGCCAGTATATTTCTTTTGACTATGTGATTTTATAATTTCTCCGCACTAGCGGACTATTATTTCAAATCCAGAACTGTTCCCTTATATACAATATATAGCATATTGTATTTACATAAGCAACACTGTACATTTTCCCTACAATCCCATTTTAAAATCATTTTCCATCCACATGTGATATAAAATATATGGATTCCCCTCCCATAAATATCTCCTTAAAGAAATACGACTGTGTTTTCTACTCTATTATGTCTTATAGACTAGGAAATAAACTTCCAGATTGTCCTGCAAGGAATACTAAATGGGTGAAAAGAAACTAGCATTTACTAAGCACACATGTTTGTCAACTCCTTAGTTAACCCTCAGTAGGATTGTTAGGCACACTATAGCACACCTAGTTAAATTTGAATTTCATATAAACAACAAAGACTTTTGTTTAGTATAAGTATACCCCCAATGTCGCATGGGATATACTTACACTAAAATCATTTGTTGTTCCACTGAAACTCAAAATGATCTGAGTGCCTTGTATTATATTTTCTAAATCTGGCAACCCTCTCCTCAGACGACCCTGGATGGCTCCTACTCGCATAGCTTTGTCTACTCTCCTTTTATTTCCACGTCCCCCAGTCTAGAAGAGAGTTCTTTGGGAGTGTGTGGGAAACTTGAAATAGCTTCCACAATGGAGACTTGGATGCTTAACATTTTAAAATAAGGTTATTTTTATAGTCTTTCCTCCCGTGCCTGAATATATAGCAAAATGAAGACTATCCTCACTTCATACGGCGTCAGATTACGGTTTAGAAGGGACAATCATGGCACGATCGTGCTGGAAGCCACGTTGGCGGTCCCCTTACCCACTGAGTGTGTTGTGCCAATGGAGGGCACGTGCCCTCTTCGGGAGGCCTTTTGGTCATCTCCAGCATGGGGGGCATTTCTACTACAGTGATTTTTGCCGACATGTGATTCGTGGACGATGTGTGAAATAATAGGTAAGTGGCAACCTGACCCAAAGGAAAAGCGATACAGGTTGAGGATCAGACAGGGGGTCGGACGGAGGGAAGAGGGGAGAGGAGGCAAAAGGATGGAGGGGGAGGGGCTTGTGGAGCCACACCCTATATGCTGTCTGTGCTCCTAGACCCTTGTGGAAGGTTCCCCAGGCTCTCCACCCGTTTCTCCGTTTTGGGGGGTGGGCAACAACGAAAAATGCCCGGAGACAGACCTCCTTTGAGTATCCGCGTTCCTTCCAAAAAGAAGCCCAAAGGCATTTTATGCCACAGACACAGCTTTGGGACATAATTCTGATAAATCCCATTCCTTTCTTTTCCACGTTAGCGGACAATGTGGCCTCTGTCTTTGAATCTCCAAACGCAAACTTAACACGTTAGCTTTGTATTTGCCATATGCTCCCACAACCTGGCTTTAAATTCCATTCAGCACCACTTGAGCATCCCGCATCGGGCCGGACTTTATAGCTCATGATCTGTAAGGAAATACAATGCTGCGGACCAGGAGGGCTCACCCTGAAAGAAAGAAAGGGAGTCTCTTTTGGAATGTGAATAAACCATCACCGTCTTCATTAATTCTCCGAATGCAAGCTTCCACGCTGAAAGTCTTTTCAAAGTTGGACCCAGCTGGGGACTCATTCATCTTACTGCGCATACGCTCATTCCAGACTAAAATGATATCTCTGATTCAAGGATAATTACAATTGGACACGGCACCAAATAGCTCCCTAACCGCGCGTGCTGCAATTCAGGAAAGGAGTATCTGAAGCCATGAGGGCTTTCTGAATTGATGGAATAATTCTTTTTTGAAATAAATTAAAACTAGGGAGAATATGGGTGACCCAGAGTCTGATCCCCGCATTTATGAAAACATTTGGAGATTTCAAACTAGCTTCCCAGCCCATGCCCTGCTGATGCGAGTATTAGAGATCTCTCTTCTCATTGATTTCAACAGGGACGTGGGCCTGATTATCAGTGTTTTTGTTGCAAACATCTCTTTTTTAAAGAGCGCTGTCTAGGAAAATGCTTTCTAATCAGGCGTTTGTTTTATTTAGTCTGCTGAATTGAAACTCAAAACCCCAAGACATTCTGTAAAGAAACACTAAGCATAGAGAGGCCGTCATGCCATAGGTTTTGTCTTTCTTCCTTTCCTTCTTTCTTTTCTTCGTTCTTCTTTTCTTTCTTTCTTTCCTTTTCTTTCTTTCTGTTGTCTTTCTGCTTTCTTTCCTAGATTATTATTTTGAGAGAGACAGAAAGAGACAGAGCACACGCAAGGGAGGGCAGAGAGAGAAGAGAGCAGAGAGAGAAAGAGAGAGTGCAACTAGGGTTGGGGCAGAGAGAGAGGGAGACACAGAATCCCAAGCAGGCTCCAGGCTCCGAGCTGTCAGCACAGAGCCCGATGCAGGGCTTGAACCCACGAACCGTGGGATCATGACCTGAGCTGAAGTTGAACACTTAAGCGACTGAGTCTGTCTTTCCAGACCAGTTATGCACACACCAAATTTCAACCTTTTTTTTTTCCCCAATCTAATTCCTGTCACTACTGCCTGATTTCACGAGCAGTCATCAAGCTTCGGAAAATAGTATCCTTCACACATTGATCTCAAATGTCCTCTTAAGCCTTTATTAAAACTTGATGAAAATACTTGGTTTGTGGCAACAGACTCAAATTTTCATTGGAAATATGCTCTAGAGACAGTAGTGAATTCAGGAAGTATGAGATTTGTGTGTATTATTTATTTTATTAAAAAAATTTTTTTTGTTTATTTTTGAGAGATAGAGACAGACCATGAGCAGGGGAGGGGCAGAGAGAGGGGGAGACACAGAATCGGAAGCAGGCTCCAGGCTCCGAGCTGTCAGCACGGAGCCCGACGCGGGGCTCGAACCCATGAACCCTGAGATCAGGACCTGAGCCAAGGTCAGAGGCTCAACCGACTGAGCCCCCCAGGCGCCCTGTTCGTGTGTATTTTTTTAAAGGCGGACACTAGATATTTCAAAATCCAGGTTTGGGATCATAAAAAAGTATGACCAAAATACGTCAGTCAGAATAATTTAGGCAGGAAAGCAATGATCGACCTTTTGGGAGTCATGTGATTTTTATTTTCCGAGTGTGTTTGGTGCAGGAGAGACGGGCTGAGGTGGAGGTGGGTCTGGGTGCAGGGGTATCACCTGACCCTGGACGACAGGGGGGCTCTGTTCTCTCCCCAGGAGCCTTGACTTCCAGCCACGCTCACGGCGAAGCTTGGACGGTTCCGCCCTCTCATGCCAGTGAATGACGGCCAGGCCGCCGGATTGGTGTCTCCGTTTGCTCCGTTCGGGTTAAGGGGGGCATTCCGTGTCCCTCTACCAAAGGCCAGGGCTACTGTCAGATGGCCTCACCCCTGCAGCCACCACTTCCTGGTTCTAGAAACTCCTCCTCCTCCCTCCTCCTCTCGAGACACAGGAGGCACATACGCTCTCCACTCTCGCTAGCCCTGTAGTCGGTATTTATTCGGTTGTAATAAATACTGCTCCTGGGGCGCCGGGGTGGCTTAGTCAGTTGAGCATCCGACTCTTGATTTCGGCTCAGGTCGTGATCTCACTGTTTGTGAGTTCGAGCCCCAGGTCGGGCTCCGTGCTGACAACGCAGAGCCTGCTTGGGATTTTCTGTCTCCCTCTCTCTCTGCCCCTCCCCTGCTCTCTCTCTCTCTCAAAATAAATATATAAACATAAAAAAGTGAGTAAACACTGCTCCTGCCTTGATTTAACTGTCTTCAAAGTAGCCGGTTGGATGGTGCACCTGTTTCCTACTAGGACCCCAGCCCATAATGCTTCTTTTATACTTCATGCATTTCTGCGATAGGGGAGCAGCCCGAGACTCTGGCCTGAGAGGCTCCGGTCCCCTGGGGGAGGACACCGGGACACTGGCAGGGAGGCCCCAGTAACTCCATTGCTTCTGTTTCTCCCTCGTTCCAGTGTCATTTGATTGTTTTTCATCTGCTACGAAATCTCAGGCAACCACACTTCCTTGCAGTGGCCAAGTGAACCCATCCTCCTCCGAGTGTGACCTTCCAGCTCTGTCTCGAGCCAAGTTTTAATTGTACACGGCTGTTGGCAAGTCCCTACCGGCTGTTGGCCAGCGACATCAGTGGCTTGCGACGGGAGCTTTTTCCCTGGGCAGCTTGGGAACTGGAAGCTTGCTTTTTCTCAGAGCAGAACTCTAGCGAGAGAGCAGACCTTTCATCCAGTCCTGAGGTGATTGAATCCTGGACCGTGGCTTGATTACACCCTTGTCACGGACCTCAGTCACAGGCCACCAATTAAGCTGTCTCACAGAAATCAAGAGATGATAAATGGTTGCCGTCTTAAGCTATTATAATTTGATGGGTAATTTCCCTCCATCTGATCCAAGTGTAATTAACAAAAATTGTACATATTTAAGCCGTACAACTTGATGTTTTTGATATACACGTACATTGTGAAATAATCACCAGAATCCAGCTAACGAACGTATCCGTTCACCTCACATGGTTGTCATTTACTTTTCCTTTCCTCCTCTTGTTGTGTGTGTGTGTGTGTGTGTGTGTGTGTGTGTGTGTGTGTGTTGAGAACATTTTAAGGATCTACTCTCAGCAAATTTCAAGTGTATACAATCCAGTACCATTACTATAGTCACACTGCGGGACGTCAGAGTCTCGGACACGGGTTCGTCTTATAACTGAAAACGCTGTACCCATTGACCAACATCTTCTTACTTCCGCCCCCACCCCTCGGACCCCACACCCCATTCTGTGCTCTGCCTCTACGAAACAATCACAAATGAATATTTAGTACTTGTAAGTGTAGTACTGTCCCCACTGAAACCTCGAATTCAGGGGTGGGTTGGAGCCAGGCGATGGGCAGAGTCCGTGAAGATAAGAAGCCTGTCAGAGAAAGCTCACATCGCCTGAGGAGATGACCGCAGAAATCTGGTTCTGGATGATGAGGACGATGGCAGGGAAGGTTCCCACTGGGTGAGGAACATACTAAAAAACGAGAACAGAGAGGGTCTCGTTATGTAGAGGCAGAAACCTCATGGCACCTGCAATACTCTGGAAAGTAGAAACTGTGTCCAACGAACTTGGAGATTTAGCCTAGGATGTTCTCTAGCAAAGCACTGGAAGTGCTGTTTATAGTACAGTGTGTGATGAAAAAGACCAATAACAAAAGAGACAGTCAGTGGTTTTGAAAATTCTCAGCTTCTCCCAATGGCAAACGACGCTAAAATTAAGAAATGATTCCCAAGCAAGGAAGAAATCCAGAGCACTAGCAGGAAAATGTTGTCTTGAAATGAAAGTGAGGGTTTGATCGTAAGATATTTGTTAAAATCTTAGGAAGTTCAAAGAGGGTGCCTTGGAGAATTATTCAATCGTTCAGAAAAGGCTCTGTAGAGAGACTTCACATCTGCCTCTAAATAGAACAATCAAAGTGTGTAAGATTATATCATATCAAAGAGGCTCACTGTTGTGGCTTTTATCAAATGGCGTGAGCCCCAGTGTGATTCACAGGAGGTCCACAAAGAGTTTGAGAGAATTTTATCAGCAGGAAAAACCACTCGCTTGAACTTAAAGAAATACAGACAATAAAATGCAAGAAAGCATATGGATCCCCCAAATTCTACAGGTAGGAAACCAGCCAAGAAAAAAAAATTCAGCAACAAATAACATGTCTGGTTTTGGTTTTGTTTTGTTTTGTTTTCATGTATTCTCCACTCAGAGAGTGAAACTGAGAGTCATGAGAGAATTATTCCCAGAGCTTTGAGCTCTAATATCAAGAAACTTCCAGTGATTTCCTGGCTCTATTTTTGAGTTACTACAGTAGATCAGGGACTCTCGGTTTCCTTACTTTTGAAGAGAAGTGTCTACAGTGATCATCCTACATCTGTTTACACTTTGTACAGTGGTCTGTGGGAGGGAGCAGGTAACTTGCCCCTTTAGTGTCAAAAGCCTCCATATGGAAGGAACACACAGCTGCCTGCCTTTATGGCATCGTTTTGCGGGGCTCTCTTAGACGACGGGCTTCTGGACTGAGAGCCGATGTCACAAGGTGGAAGGAGACGGGACTTGGGGGGAGCAATTTGTTATGAATCGCTGCTACCTGATAAAGTTGCCAAGGTCTCAGCATCAGACAAAAGAGAGAGTATTCATCACCCGCGACGCCAATTCAAAGACTAAGAATGGTCAAATCTATTTTCATGGCTGTTGTGTTTCCGTTTTGGGGAGCAGAGAAGGAATCTGCAGTCAGGCCGGAAAGTTACTCTGCCATTTTGGTTGTCTTTAACATTATTACCAGTGTCAAGAATGCTAATTCACCTGCTTGATTTCCCACCTTCCTTCTGCGCCTCTGGACCTCCCGGAGAGCCCACATCTGACAGCCCAGGATGATCACTGTCCCAGAATACTGATACACATTTTGAACCTTTTCCCGTTAATTAAAATTCTCATCCGGTAAGAATTACTTACCCAGATCCCAGGGATTACACACTGGAATCGTTATTTCTTGTACAACCGGAGGGTTTTCTAAAAACGGAGTAAGATTTTATGAAAGCCATTTGACCTACTTGAGTGAACAGGCTTTGTTTAGGATGAATTAATGGTGATTTGTAATCACTGTTCCCTAAAGTCAGCACGATCTTCTCAGAACCACCTCATCAACCTCTGTCGACAGTAAGGAAGAAGGAGATTTTTTTTTAAAGTTTGTTTATTTTTGAGACAGAGAGAGAGAGAGAGAGAGAGAGAATCCCAAGCCGGTACCACACGGATAGTGAGGAGCCCAACGTGGGGCTTGAACTCACCAACCATAAGATCATGACCTGAGCTGAAATCAAGAGCCAGAAGCTTAACTGACTGAGCCATCCAGGCAACCCGGAACCAGCCTTTTCTTTCTTTTTTCTTTTTTTAAATTTCCTTAATGGAGATCTTCTGTTGGAACAGCACTTGTGACTTTTCTGTGAACTTTGGCTTTTCTCTTTCTTCAAAACCACCCTGTGAAAATAACCGTGGTAACTGACATCGCCATTGTTCGGGGCAGGTGAAATCTCCCTGCAAAGTACACGTAACTGTGGAGGTGCCCCCCTGCCCTGTCCAGCCTGAGGTAAAATTTCCACTTTGGTCAGTGGGTGAGGTGTTTTTCTCTTCTCACCCCCAGCATGCCCCCAAGATTGCCCAGACCCTGCACTCTGTTTCCAGTGTTTGTTTGCGTCTGTGTGGGGTGACATCCACAGAAAGTCCCCCACTCAAGGGAAGTCCAGAATGGAGCGGTCGATGTGCGGCAGATGACTTAGGGCTCATCCCCAGCACCCCCCCCATCCCTCCCCTTCTAGTCTCAGCCCCTGTCCTTCCTTCTGACCCCCTTTCCTCCACCCAGTCTTTCCTAGTCTTTGGGATCAAAAACCGACTTCACAAGTAAGCACTGGGAATTTTTGTGTCAAACGCCTGTGTTCTCGATCTACTCCCTCCTGGATGTGGGCTCCTGCAGAGGCAGGCTTGCTGCCCTCTGGCCCTTCCCCCTGCCACCTGCACGGGCCACGGGCGTCACACCTGGAGGTGCAACAGCCACGTTGCCACCAGGATGCAACGGCCCTGATGGCGATGGGAACACAAAATGGACCGGCCCTGGGTCCTGCGATAAAACTGGGACACGACACACACCCTGGGCTCCCTACCTCCACCGCCCTTGTTATGCGAGTCGAGCAGCCCTTCTTTGTTCAAGCTAACTCTAGTGAACAGTTCTGCTCGTTCTGCCAAATCCCACCAGATACCCTGGATGTGGCTCTTTCCGATCTTCCACGGATGTTTTAATCCCTCCCAAGTGCACCCATGATTCCTCAATCGGAGGTAGACCAGGCAGCCAGAGGCGATTTCTCCTGGGCTCCAGGGTTCTCAGCATCGAAGGGGACAACCCAGGAGAAGTGAGAAGGAGGGTGCCTTTCTCACCGGCGTCAGGGGCTCCAGCTTCACCACCCAGCTCCCTCTCGCCCGCGGTAATGACGCCTCTCCGTGTCTCCTCTTCCGCTTCCCGCGTGCATGTGAATTCAGAGCACCGACCCTCACAGCAAAAGGCGTCACCTTATTCTGTCCCTTCGCCAGCGAGGAGCCTAACGAGGTCGCACAGGTGACAGAGTTTCCTCCTGCCCCTGACCTGTCAGGGCAAGTTGAGTCTGATCTGATTCTCATTTCATTAAAGCAGGCTCCGGAGGGTGACGAGATCTAATGATTTCCCTTTGTGTCCGAGAAAGGGCCCTCGGCTTTTGTTTTGGTGGTGAAATTAAAGAGGCATCTCTGGACCTTTCTGCAGAACCTGGGACCTTCAACTCTGAAGTTTCTGCTGTATTCCGCAGTACTGGAGAAAATATCTTCCGAGTGGTCTATGGGTTCCTACTTCATATCTATGCAAGTCGAAGCCAGATGTCCTGGATTCCCAAAACCGGAGCCAAAGGAGAGGTTAGGATCTCCAGAGCAAGACATACAGTTGCTGTAGCCGTATCATCTCTGTGGCCATCTTGACTTCTCTCAGGATCTAGCTCATGTTTGTGATAAGGTTCCTGGCAAATGCGTGGGTGAATCGAAGAAGATGAATTCATGACTTAGGAGTTCAAACACATATTTAAAATTACTTAGGGGCACCTGGGTGGCCCAGTCACTTAAGCGTCCGACTTCAGCCAGGTCACGATCTCGCGGTCCGTGAGTTCGAGCCCCGCGTCGGGCTCTGGGCTGATGGCTCGGAGCCTGGAGCCTGTTTCCGATTCTGTGTCTCCCTCTCTCGCTCTGCCCCTCGCCCGTTCATGCTCTGTCTCTCTCTGTCCCAAAAATAAATAAACGTTGAAAAAAAATAAAAAAATAAAATTACTTAGACACTTCCATCTGAGCCTTATGCCTCTTTTTATTATGGAAAAGCCAAACACAATGGATCCCGCTTACAAAGGCACTGAGACAGTGTGATTTATTCACCGGATTAAATCAATCAAGTCCTGAGTCACCTCTCCAGAGCTTATGAATTGTGTCTTCTGGCAATATTATCAGGAGGCTGAACGGCCTGATTGAATTTAGCGGTGATGAGAATTATTATATCGAGTCCAATCTCTGAAGAGGAGGGAGTGGATGCCGTGTAGACAGGCTGAGTGTCTCGTAGTGACTCAATCTCCTTGCAAGAATGTACATTTGACACGGGGACTAGGAATCTTCCTAGATGTCAAAGGCTCTTTAATTCTCTGTCATCCCAAACATCTGGGTGTGCAAAAACTTTACAAATACAGTGAAATCTGAAAATGGCCACAGTGTAAAAAAACAAGTCTCACGAAGGTCTTAGAGAAAGGCCATCCCTTTTCTGCTCTCCCAGGGAGGGAAACAGGAGTTTCCTACAGGTGTTGGGATTCAGCCAGACCCGGGTTCCCAGTCCTGCTCTGTCCAGCGGTGTGCCCTTTGACAATTGACTAACCCTCTCTGGGCCTTGATGATAATGTCTGTAAAATGGGACATGCCACAACACCTGCTGGGGTTACTCCAATGGGTTAAGTGAGGCATCTTGTTTAAAGGTCCCGGAGAACGACAGCTGCTCCTTCTTGTACCTCGACTCCCTCCAAATTGGGTCCTGATGACAGAAAAATCCAGTGTGCTTTAATCCTGGAGACGGAATGAGTTAAACTCTGAGAGAGTAAAATGTTAGAACTCACACGGTGCTTAGAGGTTGTCTGGGGTTAGACAGCCACTTTACAGACACAAGGGAAAGAGAGCCAGTGTGGACTCGTGGCCCGCTCAAACTCACACGCACAGTGAGCCGCGGAGCTGGGCTGAGCCTCGGTCTAAATAGTCCTGCGTCTGCGGACTGGGCTGCATCACAGAAAAAAAAGTCAGTGACGTGGCTTGAAGGATGATATTTGGTATCTCGGATAACAAGGGGGGGCAGACGCACGGCTGATGAAATAGCTCCGTGTTACTATCACAACCCATGTCTCCCCCTGTCATTTGGTTGTACCGTCCCAAATACCAGCAGTGTCATCAACCAAGCTCAAGTTCAGGGACCTGCATCCACCCTGGCCATGCGCACAGGAAGAAGACTAACCCAGGCATGGTTAGGCTCAAGATAGAACAGAACGGCTACTCTTGAGGCACACAGGAAATCCTGGAGGGTCTGGAATGTACTACGTGAAGTTAAGGGATCAAGGAGGCAGAACTTTGACTCCCCGGGGCATTGCGATGCTCGCTGCCCTTTTACTTGAAAACCCAGCTCCTGGGCACCTGGGTGGCTCAGTCAGTTAAATGTCCGACTTCGGCCCAGGTCATAGTCTCGCAGTTCATGAGTTTGAGCCCTGCGACAGGCTCTGCGCTGACAGCTCGGAGCCTGGAGCCTGTTTCCGATTCTGTGTCTCCCTCTCTCTCTGCCCCTCCCCCGCTCACCCTCTGTCTCTCTCTCCTTCAAAAATAAATAAAAATTAAAAAAAAAAAACCCAAACAACCCAGCTCCAAATGCTTTATCCAAGAGGGTGCCTGTTACTTCTCTCAAGCCTCTGCGATCACTCCAGCGGGACAGAGAGGACAGTAACTAGGATGACATAGTGTGTGTGCAATTCTCTCCCTCCTAGCACGTGCTCAATAACAAACGCGTGCAGAGTGATTTTAACAACATTTGAGTATTCTCTGTGCCACATCTGTTGGCCAAAGAAATGTGAGTGGAAACCATGTGGGTCCCATCAGGGCAGAAGCTCCAAGGGCCAGCGCGTGATGTCCTCTCCTCCTGGCACATTCTCTGCTCCATCCGCCTGGGTTCCAGAGAGGAGGACCCAGGGCAGAGCGTTCAGCTGATGTGCAGGGGACACGAAGCAAAAGCGAGGACCGAACTGTGTTCCTTCACGCCACTGAGATGGTTGGGTCGTTTCTCGTCCCGGGGTGACCCAGCTTGTCCTGGGTAATAAAGACAGTGCGTTGGGACAAGGGGGTTTTGTGTTCTGTTGTACACAGACTCATTGTCACGCAGCTTTGTAAGTTCAGAAGTCTGCTGGGCTCGGCTGTTCCCCCGCTGGGAGTCTCGTGAGGCTGAAAGCCAGGCGTCATTGGGACTGTGTTCTTTTCCGGAGGCTCTGCGGAAACTGCGTTTCCTCGCTCGTTCACGTTGTTGTTTGTCTCTTGTTCCTTGTGGTTTAGGACTGAAGTCACCGTATCTTTGCTGAAGGAAGGCTGGTCCCAGCTCTTAGAGGTCTCCACGTTCCTTGGCCTGTGTCCCCCTCCCCCTCCGCCGCCGTTCCGTTTTCAAAGCCACCAACTGCACAAGCCTTCACACTTAGAGTCTTTCCTGGATGGATCCTCTCCTGTCATGGCATCACTCCGCACTCTTACTCTCCTGCCCTCCTCTGTCCACTTGCAACTGCCCGTGTGATAATCCGGGACCACGTCTCTGCTTTCAGGTCCTCAATCTTAATTTCCTGTGCAGATCCTTTTAGCCAAGAGAGGAACCATATTCTCTAGCTTCAGGGATCAGGACAGGGACACCTTCGGGGGGCATTATTCTGTCTACTTCCCTTGGGGTTACACTAGGTCCTTCATGACACGATCTCCTTTTTGTGTTTCCACCTGCAAATTTGGGGTTCTGCGTGTGATATATACTAAACAGGTGTCATCGTTTGATTGCAAAATCAGTAAGGCGGTTGTAACAAAGCACCGTGGTTGTTCTAAGGCACTGAGGTGCATTAAATGCAAGGGTGTGAGAGAGAAAAAAAGGGGTTACAAAAGCAGTACTTTTGGATAGATTAGGATTCTTTCCTGTGATACTGTGATATAATTAGATATATAAATTTTTGGGTCTTTGTCCCCAGTTCCTGACTCCCTCTTCCTAAATCCCTGGGAATTTCCTGCTGGGTACGGATGTGTTTTCTTCTAACGAGGTGACTCTTGGTGAGCCCCTGGATGGGGGCTGGTCACCAGAGACACCAAGCCATGATTAGAACCCTAGAAATTTCCGCCCCCAGAGAGGGGAGAGGGGCTGGAAATTGAGTTGATGGTCTATCATGCCTGTGGGAAGAAGCCTGTATAAAAACCCCTAGAACAAAGGGTTCTGAGAGCTTCTGGGTTGGCGAACACACAGAGGGGCTGGGATTTCGGCACGCCTGGGAGGTCGTGGAAACTCTTCATCCTCTCCCACCTACCTTGCCCTCTGTGTCTCTTCCAGCCGGTCGCCCTGCGCTATGGCCTTTTGTGATGGACTGGTAACCTAGTAAGTTACTGTCTTCCTGAGTTCTCGGAGCAGCAGCTCAGGGAAATTTTCGACTCCTCGGAGAGGGTTTCAGGAACCACTGAGGAGGAGCTGGTTGGCCAGTAGCACAGGTGACAATCGGGACTTGTGATGGGCGTCTTGACGGGGGTGGTCTTGTGGGCCTGAGCCCTTGCCGTGCGGGACTGGACGCACATCCACCTGGGTCAACGGAGAATTGGAGAATTGCTTGGTGGGAGAAACACGCACGCCCTTGGCAGCCAGAGGCGTTTGGGGAGTGCGGAAGTGAAGGGAAACACCGAAGAGAGCTTTTCCCAGCTCAGCAGCCTGGCCTGAAGGAAGAGCTTTAGAGACGCAGGCCAGTGGGGTGGTTTCACAGCGGACTCTGCGACCAAATTGCCCGAGTTTGAACTCCGGGCCTTCTCATTGCCGGTTGTTACAAATAAGACTCCCGTCTCTACATTCTTTCCCCTTCAAAAAAAAAGATGAGGAAAAACAGTAACCTGGTGGGGTTGTTGTGAGGTTTCGATGAATTAATGCATTGAAGACCAGTTCATCAGAAGGGCCTCACTGTCATGAATGTTGGCTCTCACGATACAGGGAACGTCAGGGTGATGACTCAACTCCATTGTCACAAAAGCTCTATTACACAATCTTTGACACTAGATGGGTGATTTCCTGACCTGGAACCCAGAATGGAAGGTCGTGGGTAGACATTTGGTGCTCTGAAACCGGCAAAACCCTGAGCTTTAAGCAGTCACCCAGCAGAGACAGGCTGAGGAATGGGAGGGCATTTGGTTGGCGATCATAAAAAGCTGATTGCTCAGACAAAAGCTGCCCGAGTCTTACTCAGAGAAGCCGAGTGAGCTTCCCTTGTGGGGACAGGGATGTCCACAAGGACTGATGTCAGGATAGGCTTCAACCCCTGAGAACAAACTGCTTGGGGATGCTTTCCCGCACTGCGCAGTAGAAGTGAGAAACCAACGTTTCTCCTTTTCTTCAAGGCAGAAAAATCTGGCTGAAAAGACCCGACACAGAGGGGTGACCCAGGAAGGGAGAGTCGACACAGGTCATGAAGATACTTGGTGCAAAGGATTTTGTGGGATTTCTAGGCACTTCCTAGCACAAAGGAGCCTATGAAGGGGTTACCAACGTGGGCTCTGAAGGTAGGCTAGCTCTGTCTGAAGCCCAGCTCCCACACACGCAAGCGTTACCCTTGGGCAATTTATTGAACCTCCTTAAATCTCAGTTCCTTGCCTGTGAAATGGGTATAACAAGAGCCCACGCATGCAGGTGTTCATGAAGACGGGCTTCACCCAAATATTACATTTAGAATAATGTTGTACTTGAAGCCAGTGCTCAGTAAATATTACCGTTAGGTGATTTCCACTTGCCATTTCTCCGTCTAGATTCCCTCATTGGTAGAATGGGCCCTGATGCTATGTATGCAAATGCACAAGATCCATCCATTTGACGATTGTTTACTTGAGACACACTGTGTAAGTTGTTGAGAATTCGGGGAGGGGGGCAAATACGAAGGTATCCACGTTGAGCTTACGTTTGGGATGGGAGGAAAGGCAGACACAGGAGTTGAAGACAGACTATACGCAATGCCCAGATAAATGAACAGGATGACAGACAGTGAATTGCCTATTCAACAAACGCTCTGTAAACAGGGGTTACATTCTCTGTATCTAAATTCCCTGACCTTTTGAAAGGGATAAGAAAAACAGCAAACCCCAGGGTTGCCCGTGAGGATTAAATGGATTTAATAGATGTAATACCAGCTCCTAGGGGATAGATGGCTGGGGGATAGAAGTCTTTACCTACAGGGGAGGGAGTGGGCTTCTCTCAGTCAGTCACTCCCCCACTGCCTGCGGGGACCTCCGGGATTACTCCCCCTGGTAGTGGATCTGGGATCTGCATTTGGCTCTCCAGCTGGGAGGGTGATATTCTCCCGGGAGAGGAAAGAAATGATGAGTGTGGGGAACTGCAAATCATAAACCTGCAAAAATATGGCACTTCAGGGAGTGACAGTGAAGGGGACACATTTTCTGGCTTTTAAAATATTACCTCTTCTGACAGGAGGGACGGTGAAGCGGGCCCCGAGCCCTCAGCCAGGAATTATGGGATCTATTTTATTTCCCACTGATCGTGAGAGGCCAAAAATATTTCCTATGATTAAACACAAACAACGAAAATCCTCCAGCCCTTTAGGCTGCACAAATAAGGGTCCCTGTCGCTATAGGGCGCCACAGGCAATAGGCCCCCCGGACTTCTCCCCCGGGTCCTGTCTGCAGCAGACACCAAAGTGGACAACGGGGAATTAGCATCATTCCTTCAAGACAGTGATTCTCTGCTATCATCGGAAACTGCACCCGGCCTAGAGGAATTCTCCCCGCCGCGCCTCGCGCCTGGAGGGCTCGCGTTCTCTACCTTCACTTCGCGTGGGGCCGGCCTAGGGACTGGGCACAGGGGCGCGGGGAGAGACCTGGGACCCGGATGGGACCGGGTCGCCTTGTTGTGGCGCGGGTGGGCGGGGCGAGATCTGGGCCCGGGGCGGGTCGGAACGCAGGTGGGCGGGGCCGAGGGGCGGGGCGCAGGTGGGCGGGGCGGCCTGGGACCGGGGCGGGTCGGAACGCAGGTGGGCGGGGCGAAATCTGAGGCAGGGGCGGGGCCGGGGCTCGGGCGCAGGTGGGCGGGGCGGGGGCTGGGACCGGGGCCGGGCCGGGCCGCAGGTGGGCGGGGTCGGGGTGGGACCCGGGCGGGGCCGGGGCGGGGCGCAGGTGGGCGGGGCGGAGGCGGGAGGCGGGGCGGCCCCGGAAGCTGGGGAAAAGTTGCAGGGATCCGAGCAACAGCAGCTGCTGGAGCTGGAGCCGCTGGAGCGAGGACCACCCCGCAGGTACAGAGCGGGCGGCGAAAACTTGGGGTCTGAGGGAGCGCTCCAGGCCCACCTCCCGGGGATGTGCGCGGAGCGGCGCGGAGGCTGACGCTGGCGCGCTGCTGGGCACAGATGAAGCTGGAGCGGGCGTCTGTCGCGCGGCCCTGCGGCGGGCGGGGCAGCCCCAATTTGGGGTTTGTTGGGGAACTCTGGCGGGGGCGCTGATGCCACCAGCAGTGCCTCTGCGGGGCTCAGGGCGGCCCTTCCCCTGGATGGGGACAGGGGTTTGGGACAAATTAGTCCGTTCCAGGATCTTCAGAACCCTTACCCGGAACCTTGGGAAACACCTGGAACCAGACCAGCTTCTGTTCCCAGAAGTGAGGAGGGGGCATGACTAAGGGGAAGGGTTTACTGTCCCCCCCAAACGGTTTCCATGGGGTCTACCCCCACTCCACACCGACCACATTGTGGCACTTAGGCTCCAGGAAGTGGGGCAAGTTACGTGAACCTCCGTCCGCAAAGCACAGGATCACATCCTGACCCCCGCATTCGTACCGCAGCTCGTCACACTGGGACTGGGGAGCCCCCGCGGATCGCGGGTTTTTGCATCTGTTCCCTCCACGCCAGGTCCTAGAGCTGAGCTTGGACCACCGAAGAAGGCGCTCTCACCAGGCAGCTCACAGCTAACTCTGGCTTGGCAGAAATCTGGGACCCAACCCCCGACACCCCAGATTGAGTCCGATGTGATTCGGGGCTGTCTTGCAGTACAGATGGTCGCGCTCAGAGACGCTGGGGTCTGGGGCGAGCAGGTGTGAGTCTACCTTACAGGACTGGGCTTCCAGAAGTCCCATACCTGAGGCTGTCCCGTCCTCCACGGAGGGAATGAGCCTTTTGGAGTTGAGGGGATTTTAGGGGCACGTTGGGCACATAGCAAGGGCCTGGAGCTTTCCAGAGATCAGCTGGCGTTATGAGTCTTGCTATTCTTATTCTGCGCACGTGGGGCCAGGGTCACTGCCCCCGCCTGGCGGGAGGGGCGGGGAGAGGTGGTCTCTCAGCCCCAGGAGCAGCTGGCTGCACTCCGGCCCTTTCCTCGCACAGGTGCCAGTGGTCTGGGAGCGGGCAGCAGTGAGGTCTCACCTCCTCAAGGATGGTGCCTGCTCCTACAGCTGATGCCAGGGTCCTGGGGTGCACACCCAGGAGGAGAAAAAGCAACAATACCTCTTTCTTGCTGCCTCGCAGGGGTGAGGGTTTGCAGGACCTCATGGATTCCACTGTCCGTAAGGTGCACGCATTTCTGTGTCTTGCTTGTGGGGCCACTGGTTCCACCCCCAGCCTCTGGACTCGGTTGTCAAAAGCCAAGTCCACCTTAGTGGAGATCATTTTTTCTCTTCTTCCTGAAACTGTTTGAGCTGGGCTAGAGCACTTGGTAGAACACTGGGACGTGTTGCCAACCGATGTTGAAAAGTCGCATTTGCCTCTCAGAAGTCTGCGTGCACAGCCCGGGATTCCAGAGAAATCTACCCTCCTTGCCAGGTTCCTTGACAGCTTCATACACTCAGTTCTCTCCAATAGTGTTCCCGAAAGCTTATAATCGTGCCCCTTGCCACAAACTCCAGAAAAAACACGGCCTCACATACGCAGAGGTGTGGTAGTGTGAAAGGGGGTTATCTTTCTGGTCTGTTTCATTTGAGTAGATGTGTGTGCCTGGAGTGAGCCCAGCCCATCTCTCTCCTCCTCTGTTGGTTTTGATTATTAGTCTAGTCTTTAGAGACAAGATTTAGTGTGTGTGTCTGTGCGTGTGTATTTGTGCACACACATTCACTTGCGTACCTATGTTTTTTATTGTATAAAAACGTTGCCTAAACTGAAGTTCGTCTAGAGATGGGTCAAAGAAACAACGGTCTGGCACAACACTAGCAAAAAAACTGGTTATGCTGGATGTATTAAGAGTTGAAATTGTTTTGTCCTTAATGGGAGATTTAAGATACTTTTTGAGAGTAATTTTGATCCCCTACTTGCAGACTTTGGAAATTGAGCCCCACATCACATGAGAAGAACAGGCTTTAAAAGCTGTTTAAACAAAGTGCAGCTTATTTTTTTTAAAATTTTTTTTTTCAACGTTTTTTTTTTATTTATTTTTGGGACAGAGAGAGACACAGCATGAACGGGGGAGGGGCAGAGAGAGAGGGAGACACAGAATCGGAAACAGGCTCCAGGCTCCGAGCCATCAGCCCAGAGCCTGACGCGGGGCTCGAACTCACGGACCGCGAGATCGTGACCTGGCTGAAGTCGGACGTTTAACCGACTGCGCCACCCAGGCGCCCCAACAAAGTGCAGCTTATAATGTCTGGGTAACTTATCCTCTGTGAAGCAGGCTTCTCCATATACCTTATTATAAAAAAAAAAAAAAATAAGTTGCCAGGGTCAGGTGCAAAACAAATCTTTCATATCTACGACTCAAAAAAGCCATTGCACCACTGGGTCGACGCTTAGTGTGTAAAACCATCCTTATTTTGGAAATTCTTTCTTTATAACGGTCTTATACTCCCCTCCCACTCATACATGCAAATAGCTCATCTTGTTCAAGGAGACTGTATAGAAAAAAGAAACACCTTTTGAGAGGTTCCATTTTAAGTCAGCGAGGAAGCCAGATCAGAGAAAGTGCTTGTAGCACTGGAAAAATAATGCCAAGTGCAGTTGTCACATGGGAGCAGGACAAGGAACCCGCCTGGAGTGCAAGTATTGGTAAGTTCTCTCAGCTCACGGGACTATACGCAGTTTATTAAGAACCAAACATCCGGCATCCAGAAAGGCATATAACGAAAAGCGAAATTGTCCTTGTTGGTTTCTCCTTAATCCCAGCCTTGCTCCTAAAGGGGAGCCATTTTAAACCCTATCGGTTTTGTTTTTTATTTCTTTCGGTGATTACCTCCTCGGAGGGCTATTTACTGACGTGACTGACGCTCAGTTCCTTTGTCAGTAAGTCGTCTCCCTTCTTCCCTTCCAGCCTCTGGACTTTGTTTGCAGAGCAGCGTGCAACGCTGAAGGGGGAACACGGTTCCCAGCTACCCTTGCAGCTCGCGGTGTTCACGTGACACGGATCTGCCCAATGGGATGCTAATGAAGGTCTGGAGGCGGGGCTTCTAGGGAAGACCAAGGCCCCGGATCCAAGATGGCAGCCCAGGAGAACCGCTGGCACCCGGGTTCTTGGTGGCTCAGCTTCTCGCGTGAGCATGAAGGTTCCAACCGAGAGCAAGCCTCCGTTGCCCACGGGTCCCCTGCATAGTCCCCGAATTAACTTCCGTGACCAACTCCCCGCCGACTTCAAGGTAACACTGGTAGACACGTAACACCCACTGCCAAATGTGGGGGAGAACGCGGAGAAACTGGGTCCGTCCCGCATTGCTGGGCGGAATGTAAAATGGGAAAAGTCTGGGAAAAGTTGGCAGGTTCTTAAAAATTCAGATCCGTCTACCAGGCAGGCCAGCTACTGCGGTCCTGGGCGATGGGCACAGATGCAAACTTACGCCCACACCCAGACCTGTCTGTGAATGTTCACAGCAGCTTTATTGGCAGTCACCCCACCCCGGAAACAACCCGTGCGCGGTCTCTAACGGGTGAACGATTGATGTGTAGAACATTCCTACGGTGGGATGCGGGCTCTAGCTCTCTTTTGGAACCTCTGAACTTAATTTTTATTTTTATTTTAAGTGCATTTATTTATTTTGAGAGAATGCGTGTGCAAGCGGGGGAGGGGCAGAGAGAGAGAGAGAGAGAGGGAGGGAGAGAATCCGAAGCAGTCTCCATGCTCAGCGTGGAGCCCAACGCAGGGCTCGATCTCACAAACCACGGGATCATGACCTGACCTGAAGCGAGATTCGGATGCTCAAACACGGAGCCCCCCGGGCACCCTTGAACTTATTTTTATTTAAATCGGAGGTATCAGTACGAATCACTCTGGTGACAGATGGACAGATAGATAAATGGGTGGATGGTTGTGTGTGCACATAGATGCGTGGGTTGATATGCACCTGCACATTCCCCAGCTCCTGGCTCGTAAGGAGGGCAGTGACAAGGCCCGCTCCTAGCCGGGCCTCACGAAGGCTCTGTCACTCTCTCCTCTAAGGACATGCCTCCTGCAGCGGAGCGGTGCAGGCAGTCTCAGAAAACGCTGGAGCAAATACAGCTTCATTTCTCATTCAGTATGTAGACAAGCAGCCGCGGCACCTATTAATGGAAAAAAGACTGATGGTGCGGTGGTGGGTTTTGAGATTAAACAGAGGGATGATGGCTTGTCCGGGCATGAGGCGTTCTATCAATACACGTCCCTGTGGCTTCATAACATGTTCCTAAATCCTGATGGAACATTTTGTGGTCAGCTGGTTCTGGGACAAAACGAGGACCTGCCACCTGATGTTTATGACTTTCCATATAAGCTCTCGGACAAAATTTGTCTTACGTTATGCTTGAGGCAGAGCGAAACGGAAGTATAAACCACCTCCAATTCCCAGGGGGATGGGCCCCAGTCCTGAAGAAAGCGAACGCGCCTGAAGCTTGTTGTAAATTGACCTCTGGGAGGTGTAATGAACCTGGCTATAGTTAAAGAAAACTTTATGTAAGGTTCGTATTTCCTTGCGTTAACTTTTCTGCATATGAGACCCCCGGAGGATTGAAAGGTTTACTTAGAAGATCCAGTCTGAACCTTTTACCCTCAAATCTGGCTGGCTGTGTGTCCACTTACTTTAAATGGAGAACATTCTTATGCTGTGCCAGGGGTTTTAAGGAGTGTGGTCCAGCACTGCATTTCACTGGGCTCAGCGCTGGGCTCCCTGGGTGTGCCTAAGCCCACTCTGTAGAAGGCGCTAGGAAATGTACGTGTGCACGTATCCATACACACACACGTCTGTCTATCTATCTATCCTTTTTGAGAGAGAGAGAGAGAGAGAGGGAGAGACAGAGGTAGAGCATGAGCAGGGGAGGGGCAGAGAGAGAGGGAGACACAGAATCCCAGGCAGGCTCCAGGCTCCGAGCTGTCAGCACAGAGCGCGACGCGGGGCTCGAACTCATGAACCGCAAGATCATGACCTGAGCCGAAGTCGGACGCTCAACCGACTGAGCCACCCAGGCGCCCCTACATCCTGACTTTGGAAAATGGTGTATGTATTTATTTTTAGGATATCTGAAGTTCTGAGTCAAAGCTACCCACGACGTCTGCTCAGGGGGGATGTGCCTTCCGTTTCATCTCTACCCCCTGCTCCCCCACCCCCTTCTTTCCACACCACCCGAATCCCTTTCATTTCTGGTTTATCCTTCCTATGAGCATTTTGCACCACCGAGCAGATGTGTGTGCGGGAGTGTATTATAGACAGCATGTCCTGGAAATGACTCCCAATTCAGTTCCTCGTTCCTTCCCCTCTTCCTTTTAAATAGAGTTTGGTCTTTAGAGCAGTTTTAGGCTCACGGCCAAACTGAGTGGGAAGTACAGAGACTTCTCATACGCACCAGCTCCTGACGGGCACAGCCTCCCCCAATTCCACCCCTCCACCCCCCATCCTCTGCTGTAGCTGCCTAGTACTTCGCTTGAGGATGTAACACAGGTTATTCCAGCACTCCCCTTTGTCTGGAGATTTTTCATGATCTCCGGTAATTTGCGGCCACAAACAGTGCCATAAGGAGTCAGCTTGTGTGCACGTATTTTTATAAGTTTGGGGGAATATCTTCAGGCGGCTTCCTAGAAGTGGGGTCTCTGGGTCGAGACATCAGTGCATGAGCAGTTTACCTAAGACTTGCCACGTTTCCCTCCAGAAGGGCTGGGCCAGTCTCCCTTCACCATCCACATACGAGAGTGCCCGTTTCCCAACAGCCTCGCCAGCAACGTGTGTTCGCGTGCTTTGTAATTTTTGCCTGTTCGTTAGGTGAGAAATGGGATCTCCGTGTTGTTTTAATTTTCACCTAACTGTGAGTGCGTTTGGATACTTTTTCGCATGTTTAAGAGCCATTTTCCTATCTTTTCTTGTGAATTTTCTCCTCACACGTCACGTTCTATTTCAGTCTGAATTCGAGATATTTCAGTCTGAATTTGAGAAGCCCCAATTTCAGCAAGAATTGAATTTCTTTTTCAGCGACGTGTAATTAGGTTCAGGCTCAGTATTGGTATCGAACTCTGACAGTGCCTTGGGAAACTTCCAGCAGTGGGGGTAACGCACTGTTTGGAGGGTGTGTGGTGCTGGGGGCTGGGCGCTGTTGTATTAGAATTGGGTTGATCGTGGTACTAAGAGAGTTTGAAGGAGGCCCTGGGAAAATTTATTCCTGGATCCCAGTAACAGCCCTTTCCCCTGTCACAGAGGCCGCTCAGATCTGTGGGAGCTCGTGGGACGGGGGCAGGGGGGCTAAGAGTGAGGACTGACTTTGGGCACATGCGAGTGAATCCCAGTCACTTGCCGAAGAAGCACGTGGGCTGAGGCCTGTTCTCTCTCCATTGGAAAGGAGAGGAACCAATGCAGGTTAGCCCTGAACCGAGACTCTCCTTGAGGTCCAGATCAGAGGGGCTGCGGGAGAACTTGGACATGATTGTCTCACTCTGTGACTCGGTGGAATTTAAGGTCGCGTCTGTGCACCGCCAGAACCACATGTGGATCCGGAAGCCACATCAGGCCGAGGAAGAACCGGCCCACGATGTTTTCATCATCAGAGATTAGAATCAATCCAGGCGCAGACATACCCACGGCGGCCCCTTGCTGGCCAGCCCCAGTTGCCCAAGGTCCCGGCTGCTGACTCCAGAAACCCCATCCAGTGCTGTGGGGTTTGTGCCCCTGTGTGCATAGTTCCTACAGGCTGCTAGAATATACTTTCCATCATACAGGTATCTCTGGCCATGTCTTATGTGCAAATCCGGGTTAGATTTTCCCTCCCTTCCTCGCTCCTTCCCTCCTCTCTTCACCCTTTTCTCCACTCTCTCTCTCCTCCCCACTTCTCTCTCTCTCTCTCTCTCTCTCTCTCTCTCTCTCTTTTTCTGAGAAATAGTCCTGGCCCTCATGGAACTCACAGTCTCTATGGAAGGAGAGAGAAGGCCAATGCATACATTAACAGGTACTTTTCCCCAGGCCAAAGTGCAACTTTTGAGTAAATGAGTCTAGAAACAGCACTCCGTTTCAGTAGTTCTGTTTTCGGAATTAGAGAATGAAGTGAAGCAATACTAATGAGATCCCATAGAAGGCACCAGAACTGTCTTGCTGGGTGCCGCATTGGAGGAGACTGTCCGTCGGCATGATTTAGCCGAGCATCTACTATGGACGCCTGTGTGGCGGGCTTCAAGGGACATAGACCCTCTGAGCGAGGGACTGTCTCAATATGCACACTGCTGTTCAAGTCCCGGAGAAACAGGATGCAGACAGGAAATGACCTGAGAGAAGAGAGAGGGCCGTGCAGTCCCGACGGCTACCCAGCGGAACCTTCCTGGAGGAGGGGGCTTGGCAGGTGAGTAGGGCTGGCTTGATGAATGCAACCAGGTGCAGGTCCACTGCTTTTCATGGGGCATTCGGACATGGGGATTGGACATTCCAGTCCCTGGAATTTCAACTCCGTCCTGTTTCAGCATTTTGAAGACTTGGGACTGCTTTTCACCCAGCCGTATTACTTAATTCCTCACCCCAGCCCGTAGAAGTCCTTGTGGTTATGATCCCCATTTTCTGGATGAGCAAACAGAGGCTCAGAAAGGCGATGTGGCTTTCACAAGGGAGCCAAGCTAAAGAAGGCGAGTCTGAGCCGAGCCTTTTCATCCCCAGAATGTGACTTCCCACCAGTCCGCCGTGCTCAGAGAGGCGATATCCAGGCACGTGAGCCGCAAATGAGAGGCAGACACACATTCCTGGATTCATACAGGGAAACACCAACCAGCCATGAGCATTAGTTGGTGCTGCGCGTTTTAACGTGGATAAGTCTTTAAAACTTAAAATGGAATAAGAAACTTAAAAAGCAAGTTGCCAGGGCATGCCTAGAACAAGGCATCATTGTATGCAGCCTGAAACACGGAGCACAATGTCGTACATTTTTATGAACACGCAATTAGGCAGTGACAGTATGAAACAAAATATAAACATGGAAATCGTACAAGCGTCGGGATAGCGGCTATCTCTGGGGAGGGCAGGAGGTGGGTGGGATGAGGTGGGGGTCCCCAGGAACTTCAGCACATCTGCGTCTTATTTCCGAGCTGGGTGGGGGCACGGGTGTTGTGTTTTTCTGCACTATTTAGCTGCCTGGTGTATATATATAGTAATTAAAATGGCAATTAGGCGATGGGTTACAGTGGTCAGTCTGGTACATTTTTCTCTCAGAATTATTATCTCTCTAAGTTTGCTTGTCTTTTGGGAAAAGGGGGGCATTTCCCTTGAGGGGAAACGAGACAAGAAGCTTTTCCTGAAGCGATCGGAGACATAGATGGTCTAACGCATGCTGTGGCTCAGCTTAGCATGTGATGCACATTACCTGTTTGGTCCACTGACCCGAAACTTGCATCAGTGGCCCCCGCCAGCTGGCTAGGGCTTTCTCAGAGCCCGAAGAGTTGTTGTCGGCACCTGCTTCTGGTTCCGTGAGACTCAGGGTGTTGTATATAAGCGTGTTCACTGTTCCCAAGTCAAAGAATCAGAATCTGAACTAAATTCCCAGACAACTCCAAACGTAAAACCCAGGGAGAGCAACAGTACTGAGGCCAGGAATAGAGAGCGCCATTCATTCATTCCATGAGCTTTTCCTGCGGCTACAGTGTTCCAGGAATTCTAGATACTGGGGCTACGGCAGGAAGCAACAGAAATATCACGCTTGTCCTGGTAGAAACATTCGCTCCCTCAAGGGGAACATCCTGTGTTTCCAAAAAACAAGTAAGCACGCTTACAGCGATAGTGATTCCAAACATTACTTACACCATTGCCAACATAAGAGCATACATTTGGAAAGTTTGATTTGCTTGCAACTGAACAGCAGCGCACATTAATTTTCATTCACGTATTAAATGCCGTTTATTGCGCACCTACTATGTGCCAGCTGCTGTCCTAAACACCGAGGATGCCGCGAAGATCCCAGGACTGCCTGTCATTGGTCTGATCTGAGCCAGAGGCTCACCCCTGAACCAATGACTGTAACCCGGAGGATGGGATATTCTGATTGGCTGTGCCCGGTCACATGTCCACCCCTGGAACGTTTGGCCTCCGTCGGAACCACACAGACCAAATCGAAACAGATTGGTTTCCCAGAAAGAAAACCGAGGGCTCTTCCATGGGGTTTCTCTCGATGCCCCTGTTGGTCACACAGGTGCCCGTGGCTGGGTGCGTCTCCGCGGCTGACGGCCACAGTGCGCCGAGCTGAGGTTGAAGCCAGGGCGCTGTCTGCTGTCCCTGCTCCTGCCAGTCGAGGTGCGTCTGATTGACGAGGACACCCGACGCAGCCTCTGCTGCTGCCTTTGCCAACGGGAGCCGATCCATTCGTGGGACTCCTTGTCGAGTAAGCAAAACGTTGTTTTCTGCCTCAGTCTGCATTGCCGTTCGGTCGCAAAGTTAGCGCCTGCAAACAGCAGAAGTTGTTTGGGACGCTGGAAGTCGGTGAAGAGCCGCCCCGGGTTCAAGTCAAGGTCTCTGCGCGGCTGCGTTTCCTCTAGAGGCTCCGGAGAATTGCGTTTTGTCGCGCATTCGGGTTGTTTCTGACGGTGGCGGGCTGGGGCCCCGGCTCCCTTGCTGGCGGTCCCCTGAGGGTCGTGCCCAGCTTGCGGAGGAGGCCCTCGTTCCTGGGCCCGTGGTCCCCTTCCTCTCAAAGCAGCAACGGCAGGTGAGTCCCCGTCGTGCTTCCCGCCTCTCCTGCCATTACCCGTCTCCGGCCGACTCTCTTGCCGCCTTCTTGCACTTTTAAGGGCTCGGGTGATGGGGGCCCCCTGGGGATAGTCCAGAACAGGCTGCCTGTCTCCAGCCCCTGACCTTAGTGCCACGTGCAAGACTTCCTCTGCCAGGCAGGGTCACGGCCTCACAGGTCGCAGGGATTAGGTCACGGACATCGTGCGGGGCATTGCCGGTCACAGGGGCTAATCAGAGTGTTGAGGCACTGTGCGTGGCTAGGGTGAAGGGAAAATTGGGGTCCTCCGACCTCTGACCGGAGCTCCTGACCGTCCCCGTGCAGACGGATAGCCTGCTGCTAGCACAGCACGTGTGTGTCTGGCCCCTCCCCCCCCAGGGGACAGAAGAAGCCGCCCCTGGCTCAGTGAGGCTGGTGGCCTAACCTCTCCCTGAGCTGCTTCCCACGGGTGTGAGTGGGGGCAGTGGGGCCTCCTGGCTAGGACCGTCTGGGTGGGATCCCCAGCTCCCCTGCCTCCCCAGCTCTGGATGAGTCGCTCGTTGGGGACTCGGCCTTGGTTTCTTCTCCCGCCGCGTCCGGAGGCTCAGGCCTCCCACGGCGCAAGGCTCACTTCTAGGCCACGAGGGACCCAGCAGAACCAGGGCTGACCACGTCCTGCTCCCGAGGTGTCTGCACTGTAGTGGGAAAGTCCCGCATAGGCGGTGCAGGATGTGGACCCTGGGAATAAGCGAGCGTTGTCAGCAGGACGTGGGTGGTGAGGAGAGCGCGTCAGAAATCGTGCTTTAGGAAGGAAGGCTTCGCGGAGACGTCTGGACGAGGAGCAGGGCCCGCCGCCGAGTCCGAGGCAGAGCAGTACGGGCGCATGAGGCCGACAGGTGTAAAGGCCCTGGGGCAGAGCCGTCGACAGGCCATCCGTGTGAGGGGGGATCCGAAGGAGCCTCGGAGCCCGGAGAGACACCCAGGAGCCCTGCCGAGCCACACGGGGCCACCTGTCTAACTCAAGTCTCCTCGCGTCAGAGATGCTGACAGAAGCCTGACCCTGTGCAAAGGCAGAAGTGTAGCTTGGGCTCTTTCTCGAGGGTCTAAAGGATCTCCCAGTTTTCCCTGTGGGGCTTTGCTCACTTGAGAGGTTTTTGGGTTTGCTTTTGTGTTTTACTTAGAGTAATAGTAACAACAAACCGACTTGTCTGCCAAGTAGATCTATTCTATTTTTTTTTTTTTTTTAGTAAAAATACCTCATGACTAGGCAGCTGGTTCAGTTTAGCTTTCCACATTTTATAGTTGGATAGTTTCTTTGCCGCGACCCTATGCAGTAAGCAATTCTTTAAAAAAAAAAAAAAAAAAATCCAAAGGGCCAGCTCCAAGCAGGCATACAGGGCACATTTTGCGATTTCAGTGCAACCAGAGGCGTGTTGTGTGGGGATCTGCTTACAGTGGATCCCTTCTAAATGGGCTGTGCCTTTATCTCCAACAATTCCAGCTTAAAAATACTTGTAAAAAAATTTTTTTTAACGTTTTATTTATTTTTGAGACAGAGAGAGACAGAGCATGAACGGGGGAGGGGCAAAGAGAGAGGGAGACACAGAATCGGAAGCAGGCTCCAGGCTACGAGCTGTCAGCCCAGAGCCCGACGTGGGGCTCGAACTCACGGACCGCGAGATCGTGACCTGGCTGAAGTCGGACGCTTAACCGACTGCGCCACCCAGGCGCCCCATTCCAGCTTTTAAAATACTTGTGTCGTGGGTTAGGTTGACTCCTGTTCACTGTCATTTAGACAGATGACTTCAGGGATCACTTCATAAGAGAAAGGAAGAAGAGAATGTATTTCATGCCATTATAATTTATAATCCCTAATTATAGAATGAGGTACTTTAATTATGCAAAAGTGCATGCGTTTTGATCCGCGCGGTCTAGGTCCGTGCAGCTCTTTGCAAATGTTTATCACACCCTTCTCTTTGCTGCCTGCATTTTGTTCACAACGCCAGAACTTACTGTCTGAAAATGTGTCTGTCACTTTGATTACACACTGCTTGCCGGGCGTTGCGGACTGGGGCTCTCCGCATCCCCAGCACAGAACTGGCAGCTTGTTAGAGCTCATTAAATATTTGTTGAATTGAATTACATTTGAAATACTATATTAAAAATCTTGCACCAACCTGCAGGGTCCTTAGCGGTGAATTTTGTTCTTACCATGGCAATACATTTGCATTCATATTTAATAAATACATTGCAGCTTTCCCCTCTAAGTGGCAATAAAAACTTTTATGCAGTATTTGGGCTCCACCGGGTTTAGCTAAAGGAGCTTTCTACCCGCCCTTGGGGTTGGGGTGTCAGGATCAATGTTAGGAGCTGTTTGTCTGGAGGAAAGAGAAGTTTCACTGAGCCAGCAAAGTGACCATTTTGAATTGCTTGGGATCTGATTTAATGCTGATTCGAGCATTTGCAATTTTGCTTGGGTATAAAGTAGAAAGGGCCAGTTCTTCTCTCTGTGAATTTGAGAAGGATTTGATTTGGAATGGAAGAGTCATGGCGGACTGCGAGGAAATCCAAACTCAGCACCCCCAAACTCAGGCTCTTCTCCGAAACCTCACCATCCTCTCCGACCTCCTCTTGCAACGTCCCTGCTCCTGCCGTCCAGCCACGTGGACTTCCGGGGGGTTCCGTGAATCTCCACGCTGGTTCCCACCTCAAGGTGGTTTGTGATCGTTCTGCCGTCTGCTGAGAGCGCTGTGTGCCTGGACCTCTGCGGACCTGGCTTCTCCTCCTCAGACGGTTACAAGCCCCGACACCCCCCTCCCTTTTTTTTAAACGTTTATTTATTTTTGAGACAGAGAGAGACAGAGCGTGAGCATGGGAGGGGCAGAGAGAGAGGGAGACACAGAATCCCAAGCAGGTTCCAGGCTCCGAGCTGTTAGCACAGAGCCCGACGCGGGGCTCGAACTCACAAACTGTGAGACCATGACCTGAGTCGAAGTCGGAAGCTTAACCAACTGAGCCACCCGGCCGCCCCTCGACACCCCCTTTCTTAAGAGCCCTGTTGTTCCAGGCCAAAGAGGCCCCATGCGAGGCAGTCTCTCCCACGACCCAGCTTCGTTTTCTGCACTGTATTTATTAGCCCATGGGGTCATCTTACTGCTTATTTATTTAACGTCCGTGACCCTCACTAGAACATCAGCGTCGTGCAGGCAGGGACCGTGCCTGAGTTCCTCAGCTTTACCCAGGACCAAGGTCAGGGCTTACCATGTTAATATTTGTGGGACAAACACCCCTTCACCTTTCAGAGCCAGCAGTGAACTCGTGTGCTGTGCGACCTTGTGGTAGGAAGTAATAACGTGGGATCTGACGAGCCCCATCAAACCTGAGATGCTGAGGTCAGGACTCCCATTCTGTGTCCCACCTGTAGGACTCTCCTGTTTTTCGTTTGTGCTCATTTATCGCCAATGTGAAGATTTCAGGAGGGCAGATGTCGTGGTGGGACGGATCGGTTTGTGGTGCCTCCGCCTGACAGGTGGGTGACACAGGGGACCCCGCTCTGGACTTTGGGTTTCCTCATCAGGGACTTTCCTTTAGGATCTCTGCGGAAGAAATGGCTAGCAAGGAAACAGAGGCGTATCCAGACCCTCTGACTCCCCGAGACTCATCTCTCTGGAATATCTTCTCCCTTAATGTCTGACATCCCGGGATCCCTCAGTCCATTGGGGAAGACGGAGCAGATTAACATATGAGCCGTAGACCTGGTTCATCCAAACCGTCACGAAGGCACTTGAGGGCTGGGGACTCGTCCGTGATCACCTTCCTTGACTTTACAGCCTGTCTTCTGGTCCCACTCACCAGGGCTTAGATTTGGGGACATAACATGATTTCTTTGGGCCTCAGTTTCTACGTCTTCCTACACGATGGTTTGGTGGAACCAATTTAGAGATGCTAAAAGTGGGCCACTTCCCTCTTTCGGCAGAGTTTCTGGAGGACTGGGTGAAAGGTACGTGGCGGAGGGTGTGATGGGAACCTGAGCCAAACAGAGCCTCTCGCGAAGGGCTTTCCAACCCAGTGGACGTCAGAGTGCTGGTGACTGGCCTTTTGGGCCCAAAGGATGCCGCTCATCCACGAAATGTTGTTGATCTAAAGCAGTGGTTCTCAAAGTGGGGCTCCAGGGACCCCTGGGGTTCCTAAGACTCTTTAACCATCACCGTTATTATCAGCAGCCGCATGTTACTTGCTTTCTCTTTTCTGGATTATTCATGTGTATACAGTGGAATTTTCCAGAAGCTGCATGATGTGTGGTATTGCAACAGACTGAATGCAGAAACTTGTGTGAGAATCCAATTGTCTTCTCCTGAGTCAGACATCAGAGATTTGCAAAAATGTGAAACTGTGCCCCTCTTGGCACAGATTTTTTTATTTAAAAAAAAAAAAAACAGTTATTTTCCATAAATATGTCACTTATGTTAACACCTCCTGGGTTTATTGTTGTTGTTTTTTTAATGCGTTAATAGTTCTTTTTTAATTCTCAAAAAAAAATAAATAAACGGAAATCTGAAATAACTTCTTAAACTTGAACTCCACCGAGGCACACAGGAGTTTTCCAGTATTTGAGTTATTTTTAGAGTTGGTAGGGTGCACACCTCAGTTCACCTCCTCTCAACACAGGATTTTTCTTTCCTTGTCTAGAAACGGAAGGCAGCCGGTCGTGACGGGTAGCGGTAACCGGGGACTGCTTGTCATTTGTTGGTTCTGCGACTCTGACCTGCTCCTTGCCGGGATCCGGCCTGAAAGTGGGAGAGAGGGAGCCTCCGTCCTTAAGGACGTTCTGTGGGGCTTTCTCGCCCGGCTTCCTGATGCCGCTGCTCCTGCAGACCCCTTCCCTTTCCTCTGGCTCGGCCTTACGGCCGCTTGCAGAATTTCCAGGTCTTAATTGGTCAACTCGTATACCTTCGTGCTGGCTAGCCAGTTCTAATTATGTGCTGGAATGGAGGGAAGAAAGGAGAACATTTGCGGCCTAATGAGAAATGAGATTGGGCAGATATTCCTAGCTCTGCTTACAGCGTAAATTCAATAACTCAATTTTGGTGCCTTTGTGCTGGAGGGAAAAAAAAAAGCCATAGGAGTTAGATTCCATTTTGCAGCTGGGCCGGATTGCACAGCTCAAGTCACAGGATCAGAAAAAGCATTTCCCTCGCCAAGCAGGCTAATGAAGCCCCTAATAGGATTTACTGACCAGAAGAACCACAGACCAAGAAACAGCAGCCAGGTTCTACTTACTTGCCATTTGTATGTAAATTTCACATATAACGGATGTCGTGTCAGAAATTTTATTGCAGTTGGAACAGAATATGGTGTGATATTTGAACTCAGATACAAAAAAAAGACAGCCTGTGTGTATATGTGCACGTGAAAACTCCCGCTCACTCTTGATTTCTGTAAGAAATTCAGTCTCCGATCCTGATTCTGTGATCACAGTGGTTGAGCTTGGCTAAAAATACAGCCATCGCCGAGAGGTTGGGATGTGGGGAATGAACTTTGAGCAGAGCGAAAACGGCCAAGTCTTGCCTTATTAATAGCTCTTGGAATGTGATGCCAATGTGTACTTTACCAGTGACGCCTCCAATGACTGTAAAAAGTGCTCTGTGCCCATTCCTTCACTGGATTATTTCTTTTTCGGGTGTGGAGTTTGGTGAGTGCTTTATGGATTTTGGATACTAGCCCTTTTGTCTCATACGTCATTTGCAAATATCTTTTCCCAGTCCGTCGGTTGCCTTTTAGTTTTGTTGATTGTTTCCTTTGCAGTACAGAAGCTTTTTATCTTCAGGAGGTCCCAGTAGTTCATTTTTGCTTTTAATTCCCTTGCCTTTGGGGATGTGTCAAGTAAGAAATTGCCGCGGCTGAGGTCAGAGAGGTTTTTTCCTGCTTTCTCCTCTAGGGTTTTGATGGTTTCCTGTCTCACATTCAGGTCCTTTATCCATTTTGAATTTATTTTTGTGAATGGTGTAAGAAACTGGTCTAGTTTCATTCTTCTGCATGTGGCTGTCCAGTTCTCCCAGCACCATTTGTTAAAGAGACTGTCTTTTTTCCATTGGATGTTCTTTCCTGCTTTGTCAAAGATGAGTTGGCCATACTTTTGTGGGTCCAGTTCTGGAGTCTCTGTTCCATTGGTCTATGTGTCTGGTTTTGTGCCAATACCATGCTGTCTTGATGATTACAGCTCGCAAACTGGTGCAGCCATTCTGGAAAACAGTGTGGAGGTTCCTCAGAAAATTAAAAATCGACCTACCCTATGACCCATCAATAGCACTGCTAGGAATTTACCCAAGGGATACAGGAGTGCTTGTACCCCAATGTTTATAGCAGCACTTTCAACAGTAGCCAAATTCTGGAAAGAGCCTAAATGTCCATCAACTGATGAATGGATAAAGAAATTGTGGTTTGTATACACAATGGAGTACTACGTGGCAATGAGAAAGAATGAAATATGGCCTTTTGTAGCAACGTGGATGGAACTGGAGAGGGTTATGCTGAGTGAAATAAGTCACACAGAGAAAGACGGATACCATATGGTTTCACTCTTATGTGGATCCTGAGAAACTTAACAGAAGACCATGGGGGAGGGGAAGGAAAAAAAAAAGAGGTTAGAGAGGGAGGGAGCCAAAACATAAGAGACTCTTAAAAACTGAGAACAAACTGAAGGTGGATGGGGGGTCGGAGGGAGGGGAGAGTGGGTGATGGGCATCGAGGAGGGCACCTGTTGGGATGAGCACTGGGTGTTGTGTGGAAACCAGTTTGACAATAAATTTCATATTAAAAAAAAAGTGCTCCGTGTGACTGAAGGACGGATATTTTTGGAGTTAAATATAGCTAGTCATAGATTAGAGAAACATTGTTCTTTGACTTTTTTTTTTTAATGCTAAAGAAAACGAACAGACATGATCAAGATTCAAGTACGCGGATGTCGATTGGTTACGTAATTACTTGCATAATTAACATCGGGGAATAAAGGAGCCGCAGGTGGCTGCTTTAAAAACTATACATCACTCGCTGTACCTCATGGTTAGTAGGTTTTGCTTGTTGTGGGTGAACTACTCGTAGTACTGTTGGAGGCAGAGGAAGGGAGATCCTGCCTTTCAGTGAGACCAGCATATAAATTAAAACGCCTTCTTTGTAACTGTGTGTTTTTCAACTCTTCTCTCTCTACCAGTTATCAGATTGTGGATTGCCTTAGAATCAGTTTCAGCGGTACCGAGTGTGAGAGATATCTGATCTCCTTTTTAATTTCAGGTGATTAAATCTCGGGGCGTTGGGATATCTTAACCCAACACATACTGCTATCTGTTAGAGATGCTTCCACTGCAGGTAATAGGAAACTCAGGTAACTTAACCCACTTGAGATAGTGCTTTGTTTCGCTTGCTCAGCAAGATGTCCGGATCTAGGCAGCTGCTGGCATCAGTTTGGGTTTTCAAAAATAGTAGGCCCTCGTACCATATGATCGTCCCTGACTTTCCCTCGTGGTCACAGCATGGCTGCCTAATGCCAAGCATCACAGCCGTGTTCAAGGCAGGAAGTAGGGTGGAAGACGCTGAACCCAGCGATGCTGGTCTCTTTTGTCAGGACAGTCAAGCGGTTCCGGAAGCCCCCATCTAATACCGGGTTGTGTCTCACTGGTCAGGGCTGTTCCACCCAGGCACCTGGAAAAGTGAGCATTTACTTTCCCAACAGCCTGGGGGGCTCACTCCCTGGATAATCAAGTAAACTCTTACTGGCAGTATAGCTCCAGTTGCCAAGGGCTCGGAAGTACAGTAGCGATCAAGATAAACATCCTTAATGTTAGAGGAATTACGGAGTTTTGAGGGGAGGGGTGTTAAATAACCAATTAAGTGATTAAGTATTGAACTACAGTTTGCTATTAAATGTACACCGACACGAAAGAGGTAGGCCAGAGCTCTGTGGACCCATGGGAGTCCATGCTTCTTGGAGTCTAACCCTTGAGCTGGGTCTGAAAGGATGAACACCAGTACACCGAGTGAAGAGAAGGAAATGACTGTTTTCGGAAGGACAGCGTGGACAGAGCTGTGTGGCCAACCAGCGCCGAGGTCAAAGCACAGGCAAGGAGGGGCCTCCGTTCCCATAGGGCAGGATGTCAGTGTCATTTCCGAACACCTCCAGAGCCGCTGCTGCATGCTGGGAAGGGCCATCCTCCGCCCATGCCGGAACGGTCGCTTTGGGGCACACGAGTCGCCTTTGCTGCCTTCTGTCTTCTGCAGTTGATAACCGCGAGCGTTTGCTATACAAATGATTGAGTCCTGCTACATCTTCATTGTCTGTACTTTGCTTGGACCCCAGGAATTCTCCGCTCCTCCTTGGGCTTGTCTCAGGAAATCTTGGCTCAGTGTCACCGAGTCACTCTGCTATCGTTCCCCCCCCCCCCACCCCCCAGTTCACGTCTGACAGTTGGCTGCAGTCTGCCCACGAAGGCATCGAAGATGTTGTCGTGACTGGTGACGGTGGCTGTAGCTCCTTCCTGTGAGACTAGCTTATTGGCCACTGGTTCGGCAACGGGTATTTTCTGCCACCGACGGCTTTCCCGTCCTTACGTGATTTCGTACTTGAGGGGCTCGGCCAACAAGTGCATGTGCAAGGAGTGTCCTTCAGAGACCTAAATAGAAGGTCACGTGTGCAGCGGGCGTGTCTGTGCAGAGGGAGGGAGGTCACCGACATGTTTTGCCCAGTTGTGGGTATTTTATTTTTTGTAGTGAAGGCTACGAATACCGCCAAGCCTAAACTGTTTTCTCCTGAAGCCAACTCATAAGGATAATGAACCTTATTAGGTTTCTCAGATGTAGAATGCCTGGGACGAAATGGCATGTTCTGTAGAGTCGTGTTTGCAGTATGGGGTATCTCAGACTTCTGCTTGGCTCGCTTCCCCCTGTCATCCCTTTCCCGAGGTACGGGGACAGGCGTGGCTCAGCTACTGAGCAACCAGATAAAAAAAACAAAGGCTACAGGCACTTTTTGCACGTTACTTCTACGTGCAAAGGAGAAAGATGTGTGCACTCAGGCAATGAGGGCTTTTGCTCAGTCTCGATGAAATACGCCGTGAGTTGGAAAAAGGGTGGTGGGGGCCGGTGTCTGCCTTTGTCCTTATCACCATCAGCAGGGAGGCAGGTCGGCCCCAGAGCGGTGCCCAGAGGGCATTTTGGTCACGTCCAGAGAATGCAGCCGTCCACGGCAACGACACGATGCTTGCCCCTGGTCCGGCTGGGAGGGACACCTGTCTGGGCTCTGGGACTTCTCAGCATCCTTTCCCCATCGTGGGCAAGTTCAGGACTCTCTGGACATCCCTAGCGCCCAGAACCCAGCACCCCAGGCAACACGAGGCTTCACGGGATTTGTAGGCAAAAGCCATTCCTGTCGCCAGCGGGGCACCGGACGGTCTGACTGGAGAGCTCTCACCCAGCGTGGCCCGGACGGTGGTGGAACCCGGTACCCTGTGGCTCTGACCTGCACAGGGGACCCAGACGTGAACTGGTTTGACCTTTGTGCCGGTGAGTCCTAGGTGGTGAATTCACGCTAGCTTATGGTGGGTGGCACAGAGATGGCCAATGTCCTGTAGCAGATTGCTGATCATAATAACATAATCATAAATTTAGGAGTAGCAGTAAAAATCAGCGATGTGAATGTTGTTTTAGGATCAGGGCAAGACGTGAGCAGCCCGGGCTCTGAGCTCCCCTGTGCGTCTGTTCCCAGTGGCAGGAGCCTCCAGCTACTTGGAATCGTCCTCAGGAAGTGAGCTTTGAAAACCTCGCACTGCTTTTCATTCAGCTTCAGTCCATTCAGCTCAGGTCTTGATCTCACAGTCTGTGGGTTCGAGCCCCGCGTCGGGCTCTGGGCTGATGGCTCGGAGCCTGGAGCCTGCTTCGGATTCTGGGTCTCCCTCTCTCTCTGCCCCTCCCCTGCTCACGCTCTGTCTGTCTCTCTCTTAAAAATAAGTAAACATAAACAAATTCTAAATAAATAACAAAAGAAAGAAAACCTTACGCCGAGCAGGGGTGGGCCGTGTCTGGTTCCTCCTGAGGACTGTGTGCCCCCTCCTGCCCTCCTCCCAGTTTGGCCAGGACTGCCCGCTTCCTCCTGGGTCCCCTGGGCTTCCCCAGCCCCCTCCACCTCGTGGGGACCCCTCCCCGTGTCCAGGTCCCATCCACACCTGCCCGGACACATCTGCCCCGTTTCCATCGCTCACGGTCCCCGCAGCAGACAGCACCCTGGTTCCCAGCATGTCTGTGAAACAGAGAAGTAACACGCGCTTGGCAAAATGCACGTTAGAGCTCCTTCTGGGTGCTGGTAAATGCACCTTAGTTTTCAAAGGCAAAGCCATTCACTGCTCCCCTCCCCGTATCTCCCGGAGGAAAGGGGACATGTGAGGATCGCCTTTCACCAGTGACCAGCTCTCCTCTGATCGTACCTTTTTAGGAACAAAATGATTTTATGGATACGTCCAATTAGCATAATGAAGACAGTCGCTGGAGTAAAAACAACGGCGTGAGGACCTGTGGGAAGTCCCGGGGGAAATAGAAAGTAGCAGCACGTCCACAGCCCCTTTTAAGCCTCACCCGTGGGGGCCATCACCCCGACACCCAGACGCAGGCGATCACCCGGGCGCTCATGCAGCAGGAGCCCATATGTATGTGGTGATGAACGAGTGTGCGCTTGGGAGGCGGTGACTGTCTGCTGACTGGGTAACACGTGGCTCCGTCACTGGGCTTCCGGATTGTTCCATTACCGGGCTGCACTGCTGCGGGAGGCTTTGATTCTCTGTGCCTTTTTATCCAGGAATGACCTAATTCTATTTAAGGTGGCGAAAGTTACTTGAGCTCATGGTTGCCATAAAGATTTCGACAACATTTTTCAAATTGGTTATTATTGTGCTCATGCTTTTCAGTGCAGATTGGAAGACTGCAATGGAGAAAATAGAAATGATTCATGAGGCAAGTGCGAGACATGCATTTTATGTGCAAGGCCAGCGTGGCACCTGCTAGGCAGCAGTCCTTTGATTTTTAAACACTTTTTTTTTTTAATTTTTTTTTTTCAACATTTATTTATTTTTGGGACAGAGAGAGACAGAGCATGAACGGGGGAGGGGCAGAGAGAGAGGGAGACACAGAATCGGAAACAGGCTCCAGGCTCTGAGCCATCAGCCCAGAGCCCGACGCGGGGCTCGAACTCACGGACCGCGAGATCGTGACCTGGCTGAAGTCGGACGCTTAACCGACTGCGCCACCCGGGCGCCCCAAACGCTTATTTATTTTTGAGAGACAGAGACAGAGCACAAGCACAAGGGGGGCAGAGAAAGAGGGAGACACAGAATCCGGAGCAGGCTCCGGGCTCCGAGCTGTCGGCACAGAGCCCGACGTCGGGCTTGAACCCACGAGCTGTGAGATCATGACCTGAGCCAAAAGTCGGACACTTAACTGACTGAGCCACCCAGGTCCCCTCGATTATAAATCTTTTAAAAAAAATTTTTTTTAACATTTATTCATTTTTTGATAGAGCACAAGTGGGGGAGGGGCAGAGAGAGAGGGAGACACAGAATCCGAAGCAGGCTCCAGGCTCCGAGCTGTCAGCCCAGAGCCTGACGGGGGGCTTGAACCCACGAACCGTGAGATCATGACCTGAGCCGAAGTTGGACACCTAACTGGTTGAGCCGCCAGGCACCCCTCTGTCTACCTGTCTTAATGAGCACGCATCTTCCAGGGCTGCAGAAGTGGTCCGGCCAATGTGCATCCCTGGACCAGGCCCTCCCCTGCTCTAAAACGTTAACGCCTCTCAGCGCCCTCTGTTTGGGGTACGGCGCTGGTCGCATATACTTTGCTGCGGTCTCTGTTCTCCGTTCTCTCCGCCCCAAACACCTTTAAATCCACAGTGCTGGAAAGAAAGTCATTGTGGGAACGAGTGAGTGAGCGAATGAAGAATCGCACGGGGTGGGGGGGGCTTGCCTTCACCTCTGCTGGGACGCAGGGGTGATGCCTTCCTGGAAGCCCAGATGAGCCAGACTTCGTCCGGAGCTGGCTCCTGCCTCTTCCTCAAGGGTTCCTCCAAAGGGAAAAAGTTGGGCGAGCAGGCTGGTGGTGCCCATTCCAAGATCCCCGTCCGTCACAGCCGTTGGGAGAGACTCTCAGTCGGCCAGCTCACTTCAACCGCAGGGCGTCTGGAAATCTCTGTCCTGGAGCACGTTCAAACCTCAAGCGAAAAATACGGGGGACACAGCCTGTAGTTCTGTCGTTTGCTTTCAGCCCCGTGAGGGAGAGCATCTGATTCACCGTGGCTGAAGCATCGTGGGTTGTTCTCTCTTACCGTAGGACGTCCAGAGGTAGGTGGTTCCACTGGTGGTGGGGGAGGGGGGACTCTGCAGCAAAATCATGACATCCAGAGGCTTCCCTGGGTCTTCCCATTCAACCACGTCAGGGAACCGACTCCCTCACGATCCCAGTGTGACCGCAGAGCCCCCAGACATCACTGGGACACACAGCTCTAGCAGCAGGAGGGGACGTCGTGCTCACACATCTTGTTTCGACTGTGGAGGAAAACCTTTCCCCCAGCATGAAAATTGCCCTGAACCACACCCCCCCTCCCCCACCATGATGCTCTTCGGTTATCTTACGTCATAATTTGTTGCCTCAGCGACAGTGTTGTTATCGACATCTCTGTATTCCCGCACAGAATAAATACTTGTAAAATGAAAAAAAAAATCCGTATTTTGTTGGACCACATGACTGAGTGAGCTGTGATGTTTTTTAAAAAAAGAGAGAACAGCGCAAATTGTGGTCCTTTGGCTCGTGAGGACGGATGCTTCCTTTTCCGTGAATGGGATCAAGGGTTACGGGAGGAAATCGGCAAACAGGAGCCATCAGTATGAGACACGCTTACGTGTCGGTGTCCTGGGCCTACCAGGTGGCACGGACAGGGCCTTGCTCCTTGAGTGATCCCCAGCTGTGTCACCGGGAAGCAGTTCTCAGAGAGAGCGAGCTACATCTGCGTGGCCAGAAGCCACCCCGCGGAGCCTGCCTCCACCTCCCCGCTGGACCGGGCTCGGAGTGAACAGCTCAGTGGTCCTCCCCGGAAAGCGGAGCTCGAGCGTCTCTCGGGCTCGGGAGAAGAGCAGAGCCCTGAGATACATTTGTTCAAAGCTCCCACCCACTTTGTCCTGTTAAACTCGCGGATACCGAGTTTAACCTGGAGGCTGAGACCGTGCAGGCCGTGTGAAGCCTTGGGAGCCGGGAGAGGGACGGCAGGAGCTCGGAGCCTAGGTGTTCCCTGGGGCCTGCCCCGTGAGGTGGCCGTCCACACGGACAGTGTCAAGGCCACCTGACTCCTGAGTTCCCGTGAAGGCCGAGTGACCAGTCCAGGGAGGTCAGTCCGCGGGACGCGTGAGGCTCCCCCGGAATCCTGGTGTTATTTTCTGCAGCACGAGGGCTCTCTCCTCACCTTCTGTGCTTTCTCCCGCCGACCAGATGCAGAGGCCTTGTGCACAGGTCTCCCGCTCCCCCTGAACCTCCAGGCCTCCACATAGCCTGGATCCGCTCACCGGGAGAGAGGCAGGCTCGTTCCTCCACCTGGGGGCTGTCTCTGCAGCGCCTTCTCGGCCCCGGAGTGCGGTGTGCCCGGTCCCGACCTCTGGCAGAGAGAGGGCGCAGAGGAGTCCCCTGCTACGCGCACCGAGCACACACAAGGTCACCTTGAAGCACTGTGGAAAAGAGGGAGGCTGAAATCATAATTTAAATATAATCCTGCCTGTGTTCCACTCCAGAGGCACCTGCTGCGGGGCGTGGGGGGTGGCGGTGGGGTGAAGCCGTTCTTCTGGGTTGGTCTCCGTTCGCTCGGGAAGCTCAGGGCCCAGGCATCCCCCTCACGTGAGGCTATGTATTAGGTGCCTTATGTCTGGCTTAAGGCATCTTCAAAGGTGCTTTTTTAATAATGGCTTTTTTTTTTTTTTTTTTTTTTTACCTTATGCATACTGAGCCCTAAGCTCTCCTGTAAGATTCAACTCCATTCACCCTTGGTAAGGCTCTCTAAGAATTTAATATATTTTTAAGACTTCAGGAGGTGATGCCGTTTCACGGAAGCTGATGCGTATGCGTTTCCAGCAACGGGTCGATAGGAAACTTGACAAGGATTCGTAGCGATAGGGACACGCCACGCATCCAGTCTTGAACGGGTGCTATCCTTGGAGAGCCAGGGAGGCAAACAAAACCATCCACTGCTAAGACACAAAGCAAAATGGGAGGCCAACAGAGAAAAAATAAAAACAAAAAAGATAGCTCCTTGCAACCCTGCTGTGGGTTCAACGGCGTGTCCTGCATCATCTTGCAAGCAAAAGGCCTTCTCCTCGCCCCAAATTTTGTTTTCATTTTATTTTTTAAATTATGAATTATCTCACATACACTTAAATGTGCAGAAGTTATCCTGCACCTGTCCGTTTATCTCACATCCGGCTTTGTTACAGATTAACGTTCTGCCTTTATGGCTTAGGAAAAATTTTTGAGGGGGGGGGGGCAGTGGGGGACATCACGGACATGGTGGACCTTTCATTCCCTTCCTGGAAGGAGCTGAGTCCCCCATGGCTGTGTGAAGGGCCTTTCTGGACACCCGTTGGGGGATTATGCAGAGTTTTCAGACCCTCTGGTTTCCGCTTCCCGCCCTGTAGTCTGAGAGCTGGGGAGGGGGGTTGCTCTAGGACAGGTCCCTCCTTCTCAGCTCTGACTGGTGGGGGGGGACCTCCGTGCTGGGGTGAGCTCCTCCCAGGCCTCCCCTCCCCCAGCACTTCCCTGGCTCCCCTACCTTCTCTCCAGCCTCTGGAAGGTCTCAGGCTGTGAGGGACGTGTCCACATGCAATCCTGTCCCAGCTGCTCCCGGAGGGACTCCTTGTGTAGCACTGCCACCTGGTGGCCCTGTGGTTTACTTGTCAGCCCCAGGTCCCTGGAACTTGCCGCCTGGACGGATGCTGAGTTACAGAGCTAGCACACGAACCGGTCAGACCGGCCTTCCGGGGAGGGTTTATTCTTTGTCCATCAACCTCCACCTCTGTTAGTTTCGAGCCCACGGGAGGCTGGTGAAGACCTAAGGGGGCTCCATGCACTGACCCTCGGACATTGCAGGGGGGTGGCGTGCAGGGTACCAGCCCCCTGCACAGTCAACAATTTGAGTACAGCCTTGGACTTTGCAGAAACTGAACTACTTCTGGCCTGCTGTTGACGGGAAGCCTTCCCGATAACAGCAACCGTGGATGAACACATATTTCGTACGCTGTGTGTAGCAGGTGGTGCACCCTTCCGATAAAGCAAGCCAGGGGAAGTTGAGAAATTTATAAGGGGGAGAACATACGTTTACAGCACAGTAGCGTGTTTATGGAGAAAGCCCCGCACGTAAGTGGATCCGCGCGGTTCAAAGCCGTGCCGTTCGGGGGGGTCAGCTGTACCTCCTTCGCACGTGACCGTGCAGTGCAGCAGCGTTAGCTGGAGGACGCGCGTAAAGCTGGGGCACGATGATGAGCCTGCAGTTGAGACGGACCAAGCTTTCTCCTGCACACGGCGCACCATCGGCACGGTTCTCAGCTCCGATCTCTCCGGAGCTCGTAGGAGAGCAGACAGTCCATAGCTTCCGCTTGTCATCGTGTGTGCCCTTCCTGCGTCTTACTGGCTGAGAGCTGACCTGCAAAATTGACTGACCACCTGTTGTTTTCTCTTATTAAATCAATCCGCCCCCTCCAAGTATAACACAGCTCGTTGTTGGACAGGACTCAACCACGCCTCGGTGTCCACACCTCTCAGCCCGCAGCCCTGACTTATTGGGGGGATAGCAGCTGCCAGGTGGCCACAGAGCTTCTGGGGGGCCCCGCTTTTGCTCGGTTATCATCGGCCCCGGGTTTGAAGGACACTCCTCCCTTTGGGGTCAATCTACAGGCTGCTCGGCCCAAGTTATTCACTACAATTAATACAATCCAGTCTTGCTGTCTCGCTGGCGACGTTGTCATTGTTCCAGGCTGATGTTGTGACTTTTTTGTAAATGCCACAGACAGCCCACTTCCCAGAGCAGGACTATTCCTTCCGTCTAACCCAGAGCCTGGCGCTCTCGGGATGCTTGGCGGCCACTGCTGAATCAACGACACTCCGTGTTTAAGAAACCAGTGCAGTCTCGGTGTATATCAGTCGTCCTTCGTGCCTTATGGACTGCGGCACGCTGGGTAATTTTGCTGTTGCTCTAATATCTCCTTGTATAAAGCAGTCAGTTGCCTTGAGCGTGGCTCAGAATATATTTCTCGTTAAATTGAGTTCCAGACAAGTCTGCAAGGGTATTAGCCTGATGTTCCAAAGGAGCAGTGAGCCTCAAGGGCATAGTGTAATTATTCATTTGCTAAATAACACAGACACACAATGGCTTAATTACAGTATTTTGCTGTGAAAAAGAATTGTAGTGATTTCCACATCAGAGTATCTCATTAATGAGATTTGCTAACTGTTATTGGCAATATTCGGAAATGCCCTTTTATTTTAAATCATTTTCTAAATTGCTAATGTCGTTTGTGGGAGAGGAGAGCTCCTCATACCTCTTGTGGAGGTGAAATGTTAGCGATTCAGAAAATCCTCAATGTTAATTTCTTCCCGGGTGGCAAGACTTGATGGTGTGAAAAAAAAATGCATTTTTGACATCTCTCTATGTCTCCACATCATCAGTATTCAGGTTATTACAAGCATCAAGAATCCAAATGTAAAAAAAAAAAAAAAAAATCCAAATGAGAGGGTTATTTCCCCAAGAGTCCACACGTTCCAGAACGTTAACTGTCAATGTCATACCTTTGGGTCCCAGCCCTGCCACTAGTGACCTTTGTGGCCAGGTCAAGACAGTTATCATTCGTGGGCCCCCATCTCCTCATCCGTGACATAAACCGGTTTGTTCACTGATTCAACAGATCTGTCTGGGTGGTCTGGGCTCTCTTCTCAGCACTGGGAGTTCAGCAGCAAAACGGGGCTAGACGAGGCCCCTGATCTACAGAAGGTTCCCTCCTAGTAGGAAAAAACAGACCATATGCCTAAGATAGCTCAAGCGGCAGAGAGGGAGAGAGAAGAGTAGGAGGGAGAGAGAGGGAGAGAGGGGGAGAGGAAAGAGAAAAGAGAGGAGAGAGGACAGGGAGGAGAGAGAAGAGAGAAGAGAGAGGGAGAGAGAAAGAGGAGATAGATAATAGATATAAATATATATATTTAATATAAATAGTATATTTATATTAAATATAAAATATATTTTATATATTATATAATATATAAGTATATATATACTTATGTATAATATAAAATATGTATTTTTATATTAAATATTTAAATAAATATATATATATATAAATATATAAGTGTGTATATACACACACACACACACACACACTCATGCAAATGAGTTTGGGTGATTTGGTTGAGAAATACTTGGGAGCTCCCACTACAGGAAGGATGGCCAGGGGAAGCTTCCTGAGCATGCCGACGTATTAACAGACACTTGAATAAGAAGGGAGTCAGCTTTAGACATTTTGGAATAAGAACATTCCAGAAGCAGGGAGTAATGAGTACAGAACCTGGGATAAAAGTTCATTGATCTCTTACAGGGACATCAAGCAATTGAATTCAATGATTTCTGCACGGGGCACTTGAAAATAGTGTCTCATGTTTTCCCCACGCTGGGCAGTGATAGCCCAGATTATCCATTTTCATGGGTTTCATTTTCTTGTCCTTACCTGGCCTTAGTTTTCCTCCCAAGTGCTTCATCCCTAAGTAGGCATGTGTGTGAGTGCACGCCCAGGAGCGTGTGCGAGTGTACAGGTATTTTTAAGCCCCGTTTCTTGGACTGCATTTCCATCCTTCCTTATCTGGCCACACACACCCCACCCCTCTCAGTTACCCAGTGTGACCAGCCACTGGACAATAGAACAAGACAATTCTTGCGGTCGAACCTTCTTAAAGATCCTTGTGTGTTGTTTCTCCTTATACCTAGGGGTTGCCAAGAAAATGGGTGGAACTTGAAGGATATCATTTACCTATTATTTTTTTGTGAGTTCGGAATATGAAAAGTGCGGAACTTAGATTCTGGTCCCCATCGTTTCAGACCCTGTCGCCAACCGAGGGGCTCTTTCATGAAATGGTGCCGGCGCCCTGGCGGCCCGCCGTGGTTCAGTCCGCGGATTCACGCGCTCCTGTATTTGCCTGGTCTATGGAAGAATGTGGGAGGGGGTGTGGAGCGTCGTGTGGAGGGGCTGTCCCCTCTCATCTCCGCCGTCCCAAGTTCCACAACCGTCTAGCTGCTCCCACTGTTCCTTCCTCATGGCGTTGGTCACCGCCACACCTTGTGGATACCGGGGTGTAGGTCTCACTGCAAAGAAGACAGTGTCCGTAAGAGCGGCCACCGCTGTCTTCAAGGCCGTGTCTCCAAGGTGTGGAGCCCGAGTCAGCTGTTGGACAAATGGGTCTCGTCATCCTACCCTGCGACATCTCACTGTGATGTGGCTAGGAGGCCGTGCGGGAACGTGTGAACCGGGAAGAGAATTCAGAACCATAATTTCAAGTGGTGCCCCGTAGGTAATTGACATTCTGCTTTTTTTATTCTGCTTTGTTTTGTAGCTTTATTGAGCTAGAGTTGACATGTCATATTGTGTAAGTTTAAGGTATAAACCATAGCGATTTTATATACGTACATACAGTAGACCCTTCCCCCCTCCCCCCGTCTGCAGTTTTACTTCCTACAAGGTCGGTCGCCTGGGGTCGACCGTGGTCTGGAAGCTGATGATCTCCTTCTGATGCATCAAGGGGTCAGTGGCCGCCTAGCGCTATGTCACATGCCGGCATCATTCACCTTGCTGCTTGTCACATGGGCATTTGGTCATCCACACCGTCATTGTAGGAAGAAGGGTGAGTGCGGAATAGTAAGATATTTCGAGCAAGAGAGAGGGAACATGCACATGACTTCTATTACAGTATATTGTTATAGTTGTCCTACCTCATTATTAGTTACTATTCCTGAATCTCCTACTGTGCCTGATTTATAAGCTAACCCTTATCGCACGTCTGTATGCGTAGGAAAAACCATAGTACCTGTAGAGTTCGGTTCCCCTCGTGTTCAGGCATCTGCTGGGGGTCTGGGAATAGACCCTGCACAGGTAAAGTGGGGGGGCACCGTATGGCCAAATGATTACCGCGGTGAGGTTAACACATCCATCACCTTCATCGTTACAATTTGTGTGTGTGTGTGTGTGTGTGTGCGCTGAAAACTGTTAAAATCTACTCTCTCAGCAGCTTTCAAATACGTAAGAAAGTGTTGTGAGCTGTGGTCACCATGCTGAATGGTCACACCCCCAGCATGCATTCATTCCCCCCTGTAACCGGAAGGTGCCCTCTGATCGCATTCACCCACCCCTCCACCGCCTCTGGGGACCCCCAGTTTACTCCCTGTTTCTGTGGCTTTGTTTGTTTAGAGCCCACGAGTGAGGGCAATTATTCAGCCGCCAGAGAGTCGAGGTCCTGCCGTTTGACGCCTCTTGGGTGAAATCTGCCTTGTTGTTCCTCTTCCTTGTCACCGGCCTCGCCGAGGAAGTCAAGTCAGGCGTGCAGACGGGAGACAGGAGCCTCACTGAACTGCATGGAAGCTACTGCCTACACTTAATAAAGTCACATCTCTGATAAATGGGTGTATTAACAACTTCCATAAACATGAATGAGTTTAATTGCTTCAGCTTAAAAGGGGACAATTTAAGGGACCATGGTCTAATACATCTGCACTAATTTATTTCTGTTTTGTGAATTAGGAGCAGAAAGCAAGTAGCGAGGTAAACCCTCGGCAGACGAATAAATGAGAACCGGGTTTGTATTTTTATTTTTTTTATTTTTTTATTTTTTCAACATATGAAGTTGATTGTCAAATTGGTTTCCATACAACACCCGGTGCTCATCCCAAAAGGTGCCCTCCTCAATACCCATCACCCCCCCCCTCCCTCCCACCCCCCATCAACCCTCAGTTTGTTCTCAGTTTTTAACAGTCTCTTATGCTTTGGCTCTCTCCCACTCTAACCTCTTTTTTTTTTTTCTTCCCCTCCCCCATGGGTTCCTGTTGAGTTTCTCAGGATCCACATAAGAGTGAAAACACATGATATCTGTCTTTTTCTGTATGACTTACTTCACTTAGCATCACACTCTCCAGTTCCATCCACGTTGCTACAAAGGGCCATATTTCGTTCTTTCTCATTGCCACGTAGTACTCCATTGTGTATATAAACCACAATTTCTTTATCCATTCATCAGTTGATGGACATTTAGGCTCTTTCCACAATTTGGCTATTGTTGAGAGTGCTGCTATAAACATTGGGGTACAAGTGCCCCTATGCATCAGTACTCCTGTATCCTTTGGGTAAATTCCTAGCAGTGCTATTGCTGGGTCATAGGGTAGGTCTATTTTTAATTTTTTGAGGAACCTCCACACTGTTTTCCAGAGTGGCTGCACCAGTTTGCGTTCCCACCAACGGTGCAAGAGGGTTCCCGTGAGAACCGGGTTTTTATTTATTTATTTATTTTTTTAAATTTTTTTTTTCAACGTTTATTTATTTTTGGGACAGAGAGAGACAGAGCATGAACGGGGGAGGGGCAGAGAGAGAGGGAGACACAGAATGGGAAACAGGCTCCAGGTTCTGAGCCATCAGCCCAGAGCCCGACGCGGGGCTCGAACTCACGGACCGCGAGATCGTGACCTGGCTGAAGTCGGACGCTTAACCGACTGCGCCACCCAGGCGCCCCAAGAACCGGGTTTTTAAAACAGGAAGTTGATATCATTAGAACACGATTAACTTTTTCTCCTACTCCAGCATCATGGACTAAGCCAGCCCCGGGGGACCTGTCCTTCAAAATAAGTAAATTTCTGGCTGAGGAATGACATGATTTAATCATTTTGTTAAGTTGAAGTACGTAACTGTGACTATTTGGAGGCTGGTTCCTGGTTTTTGTTGTTGTTGTTGTTGTTTGTTTTGTTTTCCTCCCTGTAATTTTGGGAGCTTCAGAGCACGCACACGGGGCTTGCTATGTGTCGATCAGGTGCCTCTTGCTCATAGAGTTTTTTGATCAGCCCAACACTGTGACAAGGTGGGGAGTATTATTACCCCCATTTACAGGTAGGGAGACTGAGGCGCAGAAAGTTGAAGTTAACTGACAGCCCTGGGGGTCTTTGGTGCGTCCTTCTCGAAGGAGGTTCTTCCTAAAAAGAGCTTTTCATATTTGCTCATCTCGCTTGTCCCAGAGGGAAGCTCTGTAAGAGTGCTCGTGACCGGGGGAGGGGACCGCACCAGTTTCAGGGGCCCCAGGAATGTCTCCAGGATTCTGGCTCTCTGCGGCCCTCTGGGCTGGCTTCCCTTAAAGGCAGTTTCTCTGTGTCTGGAAAGACATAGCCACCAGCACCTGTGGGTTATTTATCCTCCTCCAGCTTAGCATCCAGGAGAGAGAATATAGCAGAAATCCTAGTAACTAACCCATTGGCCAGCGTTAGGTCACGCTTGCTCCTGGGCTCACGTGTGTGCAGGGGGCCCGCAGTCAAATTCAGAATCCTTATAGCTGTTCATAGTCATGTAGGATTTTCTCTCTTCTCACATAACGTCCCTCATTGTAGAGGTGCACAGATGCGTCCTTATAGCCGAGTGAGTGCTGGTCCCTAACGGATAGTAGTTTATGCCAATATTTAAGAACCTTCCACTCGGTGCTGTCCGCCCTTCACAACACCTTAGGGCACACTGTCACCTGCCGTTCAGAGGCTCTCATGAGGGGGACGCATGGATGTGTCAATGCCCTCTTCTGCCGTAAGAAGTCACCACCAGCTTAGAGGCTTAAAGCAACGCGCATTTACTACCGTGCAGTTTTGGAGGACGGGCTCTAATAGGGGTCTCGTTGGCCTAAACTCAAGGTGTTAGCACGGCTGTGTCCTTCCGGAGGCTCTGGGAGGGGGGCGCATTTCTCTGCCCTTCCCGTCCTCCAGAAGGAGGACGCCCACATTCTCCCAACTTCTTCATCTTCAAAGCTGGTGTCTTGGGTCGTGGGTCTAGCCCTTGTCAAACTGCATCACTGTGACTTCACTTCTGTCTCCCCCACATTCAAGGACCTTAGGACGACATTGGGATCACCTGGGTGATCCAGGGTCATCTCCCCATCTCAAGGTCATCTGATTGGTAACCTTAATTCCATCTGCAACCTTCCTTCCGTTTTGCCACGTCACCTGTCACGTCCATAGCTCCGGGGACCACGGCAGGGACCTTTTAGGTGTTGTTCTGCCGGCCAGAGCGGGACAGGGGTTCCCTCTCCACGAGAAGCCACGGGAAAACATCACGACCTGCACGAGGCCACGCGAGTCGGGACTGAATCTCACCAACGCTGCTGTCCCTGTTTTGTCTCCGCTGTATTTTTCCTTCGAAATGCTAAGATTTGTGGGGCTTGCTTTCATTGCCTGTCACTTTTTAGCAGAAATACTCGAACTGCAACTGTTTAATGAAACAGCTGTCTGGAAGCCGAGGAGTTTGTGCAGAAGTAAAGGGCACGTTATTCCTTCTGTTATTTCCATCCGGGAATTGCGTGTCACTGTGCCAGTACCAAGAACTCAGTGTCGTCTTCCCTGCCTCCCACCGTGAACTTGGATCCATGCTCCCCATAAGGCTTTCTCTGTGGTCGGCGAGGCCAAGTTCGCTCTGGGAAACATTTTCCAGCAGTAGTTAGTAGCCGAGACAGGGATGGCTTCCTGAGCCCCCAGCATTAAAGTACAATTTATTTTATCTTTCAATCACCGTTCCTGGAAGGCAAGCCCAAGTTAAAAATCCCGGTTTGCTGGTTAGAGCTAGGGACGCCCCGCGGCACGGTTAAGAGCCCCACGTGATGGATGGCATAAATGGATCTAAATGCAAATTTCTTTGTTTCTCCTCATTCTCTGGACACGGGCGACTGCACCAAGGCTCTTTATGAGTTCTATCTTAAGGGCATCTTTAAGTGTTATTAAAGTTTGGAGAGCAAGAAACAGCCCAGAGGCATTGTAGCTGGAAATCCATGGGTTGTGTGTTGTGAAGATGGGCCCCCGGGGGTGGATCTCACGGGGGGGGGGGGTGGGGTGGGGGGACGGCTAGAAACAAAATGATTTGTGTCCTTCGACACCTGTTAGGTTTGCGTTTTCCTCTGACAACCTTCTTTTGCTTCTGCAAGTCAGTTTCTCTTATGCTTATGGTTGTTTTCCCCAAATGCCCCTTCTCACGGAGAATGAATTGGGCGGAAGCGGAGTCACCTTCTCGCCCAAACATACACAAAATTGCACGGGAGGCCCTCCTTCTACCCCGTTCCGCTGACTGTTCTCCTTGTTTGGAGAACCCTCCAGGGTGTGGCTGGCACACTCCTGCACGGCTGGGTCATGTAAAACACTTTGGTCTGTTTCCCTACTTCGAGATGAGGTCGAGCGGCAGCACAGTCAGTGTCTCCAAATGACACTGGGTCCTCTGTCCGTCCTTCCTCTCCCGGAGTCTTTGCATTCGGGGATCTTTCCGAGACGGAATGTCTCTGTGGGACAGATGGAGCCTCCTCCTCTGGTACCGAGAGTAAACGTGGCGGCCACAGCCCCGGGCCGTGACCTGGGGTGGAGTTTGTCGCGCACACGTGGCTGTGAGTCTCCGAGGCTGATTTGGGCCTCTCAGGGTAGGTAGTTGCAAGAGCCGTCATGAGGTCTTTGGCTGAACCAAATGATCTCTTCGAGGCAACCAGTTCAGGGGCAAGAGCGGAGACGCGCCTGTGTCATTTCAGCAATGAGTGTGCTGATGTCTTCTCTTTGATAGAAGGCGTGAAGACGATTTAAAACTTTTTTTTCATTTGTTTATTTTTGAGGGACAGAGAGAGCACAAGTGGGGAGGGGCAGAGAGAGAAGGAGACAGAATCCCAAGCAGGCTCCAGGCTCCGAGCCGTCCGCACAGAGCCCGACGCGGGGCTCGAACTCACAAACCGCGAGATCGTGACCCAAGCCGAAGTCGGACGTTTAACCGACGGAGCCACCCAGGCGCCCCTGATGATTTTAGAGCTATAATTGTGTCTGCATTTTCTGCCTCGTAGCATAGTTATAATTCGGACATTTCTATTCCGTGCACCCTGGGCTGTGGTGAGTTCCACAGACAGCAGTTGTCATACGAGCTGTACCCCTTCTGTCGCATTGGGAAACGGTACCTGCACGGGCCTGAATCACTAAGCTCGTTCCCCAAGCTTGAGTGGAACAACACACGCCTGGTGCCTCACTTTGGGTAGAAATCATCCGAACTCCTACTGCTGGGAATCACCACCACAGGTGGATTTATCCTTTAGACTCCTGGGTTGTTAGGCATCATCTTGCTCGGCTGAAAGATGGCACGGCAGATCTTATGTCCGCAGCTGGTCACATAAGCTGAAATGCGTGCCCACCGGGGAAAGTGCTACCGTGTGGAATTTTCAGAGTGCGTGCCGTCTGGTCTGCCCTTGGCTCATGTACATGATCCCACGTAATCCCCGCAACTACCTGCCGAGGCAGGCTTTACTCTTATTTCCCGTTTCCAGACGGGGTAACTTTTCCAAGACCACACGGGGACTGGGTGATGGAGGCAGGATTCAAACCCGAGTCTTATTCCAAACTTCATGCTTTTTGCCACACCTGTGTGCTTCCTCCAGAAGCTTCCAGGGAGGTGGGACTCTCCAGGGCAGGAGATATGTAGATAATACAGAAAGTGTATGTGTATATGTGTATGTGTGTGTGTGTGTGTGTGTGTGTGTATGTATGTGTTTATATGCGTATGTGTGTGTATATACGTATGTGAATTTATGTGTCTGTGTGTATACATTTGTGTGTATATATGTGTGCATGCGTGTTTATATATGCACACGTGTCTGTGTATATATATATGTATTGTGTGAGTATATATGTATGTGTGTGTGTACGTGTGTATATGTGTGTGTGTGTGTGTATAATATATGTAACTGGGTCCAGCCTACTCTCCTGCTGCAAACAGTGAGAAACTTAAACAGAACGAGATATTAGGAAAACGTGAATTAAAACCACAGCAAGGATCACTGCTCACGCATTACGGTGCCTGAACTAACAGACTGGCCGGACCAAGTGTTGGCCAGTGCGTGGAGGTGCTAGAATTCTCCAGAATATTCTCCCCCTTCAGTGCTTCTGGGAATGTAAAATGGCACAGCCACTTCCTAAAAATGGTCTGGTGTTTTCCTAAAATGCTAAACCTAATGGATCCCGTAACCTTAAGAACATTTTTCTACTTCACAAAGGATCTCTTTTTTAAAAATTAGTGATCTTATCATATCCTCGGTTACAAGACCAAAGGAGAAAACCACAGTCCAGAAATTCGTGCAAGAGTGTTTCCACAGACCTTGAGGCAACAGCCAGGGATTAAGGAACATTCGGGAAGACGACACCACGAAAGGGTGAGTGCACCAGTGGGTGGATGCGTTACGGTCTTGCATGAAAAGCTCCACGAGTAGCTCGGAGACCGATGGACCCCTGCTCGCGAGTCCGTATCCAAGGGCGGCGTGTGGCCCGTTGGTCTCCACCTCTGTGTGCGAGTTCACAGAGAAATCGGTCACAAAGGCCCACGCCAGCGTCGCAACACCTCGCAGACAGGATCGTGCATCGGGCTGGTGGAGCAGAGACGGTGCCCCAGCGTCTCACACAAATCAAGTCCTTCGCCATCAAGTCCCCCCGCCCCGCCCCAAGCCCAGAGTTTCCTCGAAAGGTGGAAGACAGGTTCGAAGAGATGAATTCACACTTGTTCCTAATTAGCTGTCTGGAAGGCAGAAGACAGCATTGGAGGACGCTCGCGGGCACCAACGAACATTTAAACGGCAGCCGTCGGAGGGGACGCGGGCAGATGACGGAGGCAGCTGCCATGAAACCGTGGCAGGGGGTCAAGTGACAGTCTGGCACGTGCACCCGGGAGAGCCAGCCCCCCCCAGTTCTGGGTGGGAGGAGAGAGATGCGGGGCCGGGAGACCTCAGCGCTCGAACACCAGCGGCTAAGTGAAGAGATTACTGCTCCTTCTTGACTTTGCACCCATTTTGTACATGGTTCCTGCGCTCAGACCTCTTAACTCGGCGCAGCAGCCATCCCAGCAGCTGCCGTTAGAGCTTTCCCTTTAGCGCAACTGTTTGCCGGAGAGAAAACCTTCCCATTTCAGCAAATTAAAAGAGTTCCGCTTTAAGCGTTGTCTTTATTTGACTCACACTGGCCTCAGGGAAATAAGAATCAATCGGAATCTTTCTCTCTCAGCAACCGGAGGGGCCCCTGGCTGGCTCAGTCAGTAGAGCGCAGGACTCTTGATCGCAGGGTCACAAGTTCAAGCCCCATGTTAGGTGTGGAGCCTACCGAACAAAAGAATTGCGGGCACCTGGTAGGCTCAGTCAGTTGAACATCCAACTCTTGGTTTTGGCTCAGGTTGTGATCCCAGTGTCATGGGATCAAGCTCCATATCGGGATTCTCTCTCCCTCTGCCTCTGTCCCACACTAGCTCGCTCTCTCTCTCTAAAGAAAAAAAAAAGAATTTGATTGGAGGCATATAGACTCTAGTTGAAAACCCAGGTCAAGGAATTCTGCCCTCTTAGATTCTGGAGCTCAGTGTACTTTTGGCCTTACTATGAAAACGTTTGATTTCATGAAGGAGTCCAGCATACTGCCCGTAAACTCTATGCTTTTAGGTTTGGATTAGCAGTTTGGCAGTGCTAAAAAATGCACCCTGTCCCCTTAGAAAGAATTAAAATCCAGAGTACGTAGTGAATTACAGTTGTGGATCAACAGTTGTTGATCAGTATTGACTGAAACACTGGAAGAATTCACGTTTCTCAAAGCTAAATGCAATGTATTTCAGGAAGGAGCATAATTAAGGTTCTAGAAAAAAAAAAAGTGATGTTTTACTGAGAAAGAAAAAGAAAATGAACAGAGACTTCTCTTCCCAGAAGAGGACCAGAGGGCAGGTGGAGAGAGACAGGGACACTCAGCCACCCCCCAGGACAGTAGTCGAGCCACCTTGCTATCTGGAGGGCTCACCCAGGTTTCGTTTTCTGAGAAACTTTGAAAATTAGGACACGATTGCTTTTGAGTCTGAAGCTTTTTGTAATTTATTCGGGCACCTCCAAGTGAGAGTAGAACGTGCAGTGTTCTGAAAAGAGGGGTATGAACTTGGACGCGATCGACACCAGCGTGGGAGGGAAGGCAACTCTGGCCGCGAAGACACACGGGTCCGGGTGGGCACGGCCTGGAGGAGACCCCGGTTCCCACAGAGCCGGGTTTGGATCAGAACCGGTCTGATGGCAAAGCGTCCAGGGACCCTGGCCCGGGGCTCACCCACGCCGCACGCGTGGTGAGTCCCCATCCTCCTGCAGGCACGAAACCGTGTGACGCGAGAGACAGGCTTTATGGTGTCCCACGCGATGTCTCAACGCGCTTTGTGAAGCGAGGCTCCATGTTGAGATCCCTTCCCGCAGAGTCGTATGTGCGAGAAAAGTCCAGCCGTCAGCGGCAGCGCTCCTGCGAGGTGCGTGCTCCGGCTCGCCTCCAGCCTCTGCCGTAAGCTGGCTCCTCTGTGAACTGCTTTAGAAAGGCTCCTCTTCCGTTCTTTTATGCCACTCATCGTGATGTTTCCTGACTCGTCACCCCTTGCGTGGTCGTTTCCTTCCTCCGGTGTTAGGAGAAACACACTGTGGTGTGGTTGCCACGCGCGCAGGGCCGATGACCATGTCCCGTTAACCGTGGGTGCCCCCTGAACAGCCGGCACCGAATTGAACAACTATATGCCCGCGGGTGTGAAGTAGCGAGAGAAGCTTGGTCAGTGTCGCAGAGGGGACACCGTCAGGCTCGAGAGCAGCCCTGACCACTAGGACTTTCTGCCGTGATGGGAACCGTCTGTATCCGTGCTAGTCAACGTGGCAGTCACTGGCTCAGGGAGCTTTAGCAAGAGGGGACCTAACTCATGATCATCTGGCCTGCCCCCCCCACCCCCACCCCGCCCCACTCCCAGCTGGTTTTAGGCTGGTCTGGTATACCAGAAGTCTGGTTCGTCGTGGAACATGTGACAGGCCTCGATCCAGATGCCCAGACCCCTCGAGTGGACCTGGGAGTGACGGAGAGGGCACGTCCGCCCGTGTGCCATCTGGGCTCAGGGCTGGGGTGCAGATGGGCGGGGCCTGTTTAACCTCTGGGGTGCTGCCTGCTGAGAGCGTCACGTGCTGACACGGTCCCCTGGTCACCAAGGTTAAAGATGCTGTGCTAGGCCGAGCGAGGGTACTCTTAGGCCTCCTTAAAGAGGACGAAACCAGGCGGAGTGAGGTTTAGCGACTCACCTGAGGCCACACAGGTTGTTTCTGACTAAATCACATATAATCTGGAAAGTAGTGATGGAATCGGGACGCCTGTGTTTACAAACGACACGGGATTCACCTTAATGGCTTGGCTAATAAAGACAAGTACAAGCTCACGGAACTAAAAATCCCGGGCACCCAAGGAGCCAAAAACATATCCACGCAAAAACCTGCAGGTGGATGTTTATAGCAGCTTTGTTCGTGATTGCCCAAACTTGGAAGCAACCAGGTAGGTGGATGCGTAAACATACTGTGGTCCATGTGGACGATGGAATGTTATTCAGGGATACCAAGAAATGAGCTACCAAGCCCATAAAAAGACAGCGAGGAAGCTTAAATGCCTATTACAAAGTGGAAGAAGCCAATACGGAAAGGCTTCCAATTCTATGACATTCTGGAAAAGGCATGACTGGAGACAGGAAAAGGTTCAGTGGTTGCCGGGGCTTAGTGGGGAGGGATGAAACTAGTCGTTAGGGCAATGAAACTAGACGTAGGACATTATAACGGCAGACCTGTGTCATTACACATTTGCCCAAACTCACAGAACATACAAGCGTGAGCCTTGTTGGGTGACAACAGTCGTGTGTCACTGTGGGTTCATTGATTGTAGCAGATGTCCCCCTGTGGCGGGGCTGTCGATGGCAGGGTGTGTAGGACTGGGGGCAGAGGGAACGTGGGAAATCTCTGTTTCTGCTCAATTTTGGGGTGACCCTAAAACTTCTCTAAAAAATAAAGCCTATTAAAAAACCAAAACAGGGGCGCCTGGGTGGCGCAGTCGGTTGAGCGTCCGACTTCAGCCAGGTCACGATCTCGCGGTCCGGGAGTTCGAGCCCCGCGTCGGGCTCTGGGCTGATGGCTCGGAGCCCGGAGCCTGTTTCCGATTCTGTGTCTCCCTCTCTCTCTGCCCCTCCCCCGTTCGTGCTCTGTCTCTCTCTGTCCCAAAAATAAATAAACGTTGAAAAAAAAAAAAATTAAAAAACAAAAAAAACCAAAAAACAACCAAAACAGAGGCATCACTGGATCCAGGCTCTGTAAAACGTGTGCATCAGGACCAACTTTTTGACCATCTTTGGGCTCTGTTCCCTGTATTGGCTTCATCTCTTCATGTACCAACACCTACAAGCCTCAGCTCCCTGTAGCTCCAAATCCCACAAGAACAGAGAGATGCTCTTTACCTACAATTCCTGAAAGTGGTTTTTTTTTTTTTCTTAACATCCTGCCCATACCTCCCTGCCCCATGGGGTCTGCTGGGCATCTCTGCCCACATGGGTAGAATGTTCTGGTGGCCAGGGTGGAGGCCACGTGCCCCTCCTGCACCTTGGCGGGCGGGCCCAGCCCCGCCCACGCTGTGTGGAAGAGGGGAGGGCCGGGATTTGAGGTAATCAGGTGCCAGCTCACGTACCCAGCACCTGTGCCTGAGCCACGGTTTGTAAACGGAATATACTTCCCGTGTGGAGTAGTTTCAGTACTGGTGCCTGCTTCCGAGGCGGGAAGAATTTGGCTCTGGGCGCTCAGGAACTGCGTGCGTACCGCGAATGAGTCTAAACTGATTTCCAGAGAGTTACACGGGGAGATCACAGTGGTGGGCTTTATTACGAGAAGCTGGACAGAGGCCCAGGCGCCCCTCTGAATACATTTTCGAAGTGTGATCTGGGAAAGGAAGCAAAATGTAGGCTGTAGCAGAAAGTCTACGGCCAGGCTCCCTACTGCAATCATTTTGAGTTTGCAAGGGCCAGAGTATTTTAATTATCCCTGGGGCAGGGAGCTAGGGTCACTGGCTCACTATCGTGTAGGGAAGCGTCTTGCTTCAGATGGCTGGGAAAATAATTAGAGGGGCAATAAATACAAATGTCATTCAAATGAGGCTATTAAGAGTTGAAGCTTGACATTTCAGTATTTAGCATTATTAGTTATATGTGTAACAAGCCATTGCACCGAAAACAAAATGACGGTAGATCAGTTGGTGTAAAATTAAAACATCCCATTTACCCCGCATGTGGTTTGAAGCTCCCCTTCCTTGCTAATCAGTCTGTTACGCATAATGGCCATTCTCGGCTGGGGGTGTTTCATCGTGTTTTGCGCGTGGTCGTCCGCAAGCATTAGCAATAAATGGCATGACCGTCCCGCACGGAGATAACCGAGACTAGGCCGTATGCCTGCGGATGATTGGAACACCAGCCCGGTTGGTCTTGGGCAGAGGAGCTCAGAGGACAGCGTTCAGGGTTCAGAGGAGTTCACACGGATTCTGGCTGCTAAGACTTGACTCCCCTTAGGAGGGGGAGGAGTCCTTAGGAGGGCCCTCTTCCCCGCACAAGTGCAAGGTGTTCAGGGACTGCTTGACTTTGAGGTCCCGTCTCGATGCTCTGAGTACTTGTTCTGAGAAGACGTTTAGTGCTGTCCCCTGACTGGATTAGCTCCAGAGGAGGCTTGAGAGCAAAGCCTGGACTTTCCAGCGCGTTCCTGGGAAGGTAAACGCTGTCCTTGGCTTTATGCTCCCCCCAAATGTATATATGTTTACATTTGGAGACTATTCTCTGGGCCCTTACCTGTCCTCACCACTTTGGGTTGAGATCTCTTTTATTCTGCATGAATAAGAACAAATAAATATGTTCCTGGAATTTATTTATTATTTTTTTTTTATTTTTTTTTTTAAATTTTTTTTTCAACGTTTATTTATTTTTGGGACAGAGAGAGACAGAGCATGAACGGGGGAGGAGCAGAGAGAGAGGGAGACACAGAATCGGAAACAGGCTCCAGGTTCCGAGCCATCAGCCCAGAGCCCGACGCGGGGCTCGAACTCCCGGACCGCGAGATCGTGACCTGGCTGAAGTCGGACGCTTAACCGATTGCGCCACCCAGGCGCCCCTAGAATTTATTAATATACCTGATATATTTGTGATATAATTATATTGGAATTAAGCAATTGAGATCCTCTATGTTTTATTTAAAAAATTATCTTAATGTTTATTCATTTTTGAGAGACAGAGCATGAGCGGGAGAGGGGCAGAAAGAGAAGGAGACACAGAAGCAGGTTCCAGGCTCTGAGCTGTCCGCACAGAGCCTGACGTGGGGCCTGAACCCACAAACCGCGAGATCATGACCTGAGCCGAAGTCGGACGCTGAACCGACTGAGCCACCCAGGCACCCCTCTGTATGTTTTCTTTTCATTAGTCCACCCACATACGAACCACAGTGACAAGAGTTTGGGATGTGAGCCACCCAAAGAGACACGCGATCAAAGTCATCTTGTCCTACGCTTGGGACACGTCTTCAGTGATAACCCTGTGACCCAGGTCAAAATACCCGATGAATGGGGTGGTCTGGGGAGGAATTCAAGGTCAAAATACTTGGGGATGTTTTATGGAGATTTGAGTTTTTTCCTCCTCTTTTAGCTCGAACCTGGAACTCGCAGATTCGCTTGGGCCAGAGAATTGTAAATACCCAAGGTAGCGCTCTGCCTGAAGGGGACGGCAATGCTCTTGAAACTCGGGGCCAGGGGCACGATAGTTTCCCCTACTCCTGGTTGCTAGGGATTCCTGGAGCGCTGGCAAATGGCTCCAGCAGAGGCAAGGGGTGGCGAGCTGAATCACCGCCGGGGCAAGGATGCCGTGCCCCTGCGTGCTAACGCCTGCTTTGGAGGCCTGATCCATCTGAAAGTACACAGAGTCTCTGTTTCTTTCTGTGCCGGCAGAAAAGCAAGCCCAGACTGCATGCAGTTCCAATCCAGAGGAAGCATGGTCCGTGCACAGAGGCCAGGAAGGCCACTCCCGTCGTGTGCCGGGAAGGCTAAGAGCTGGAGATGTCTGGGGAGGGGCACTCACGACGGTCACCGTCACTATGAATTACCTTCCCTCACTAAAATAGAAGCTGGCACAGGGTCCCTCCTCATTCGTTGCCGACCGTGTGTCCATGGGATGTGTGTCCGCCCTGAGCGCATGCTCGTATGGGTCCAGCACTGGCGATCGTGTGTCTTCGGTATCTTGTCTCATCATCGGCGTCCCGACCTGGAGTTTCTAGGACCGCCCTGACTTCAAACATTATGCTCCCTTCATAAGGTGACACCTAATAGACTACGTGTTTGGATTCTGTATTCGAAGAGCGTGGTCTCTGGACTCTGACCCCCTTCTTTGGGGCAAGTCAATCTGCCCAGATCAGAGAGAGGACACGTCTTTGCTCTGGGGCCCAGCAGAGTTTTTAAAGACACTAGCTCCCGGGGCTCTGACCTTGAATGTTCCGAGCTGAAGTAGAAATTGACTCTTTGTTGCGATATTGGCCTCAGATAATAACCTCCCCCCCCCCCCCAACCAGGAGGCTCTGCTTGTTTTCCAGTGTGTTTTTGGCCTTCCCCTGTGGTGGCAAATGGTGAGGAGAGTGGGGCCTGCTCATAATGGCAGAGGTCAGTCTCCCCAGTGGCCATTAAATGGCCCACAGCCCCTCATTAGTGCAGAGTGGAGGGAGTCAGGCCAGCTCAGCCATCAGAAGGGACATCACCTTTCATTCTGGGACTCATTAGTGGCCTTCATCCTCTGGGGCCTGGTACCGACTCCCATCTAGACTTTGTCACCACCTGGCATCTGTCATGTCTGGAAATGCACTACTGATGCTGTGTCTGAAAGCCGCATTTCTAGTGTTCCAGAACACTGAGTGAGCTCATTTTCAAATCCCTGTCCCGGAGCCCAGGGAAACAGCTCCTCAAGTCATGGGCATACCCCAAACCACTTTGGTTTTCATGTCCCGTAACCGGACCCGTGAGTAGGTCTCCAGGGACGGAAGCCGCAGATACCATTCTTCGCCACCGTTTGCCGTCGCCTCATACGTGCATTTCACTCTTAATTACCCCTTTGGGGGAAAAAAATGAGTGTTTCCTAATCAAACTATTGCCAGGGAGGATACGGGCACATTTCCACATAAAATATTGCAGGAGTGCTGGAATGGATCCCATCGGGAAAGGAAAAGTAAGAGAGTCACAGACACATAGTTCTTTCTAACCGCATAGTTAGACTGAATTGCCTTAGAGTAATTATCCTTGGCCAGTGGTTTGACACTGGGGGCATTTTGTCCCCAAGAGGACATTGGGTGACGCATGGATACACTGTTGGTTGTCACACTGGGATGTTACCGGCATCTAGCGGGTAGAAGCCAGGAAAGCTGCTGTGCATCCTACGGTGCCCCTGGACAGCCCTCACCCCCCGCTTTACAAAAAATAATTATCTGGTCCATCATATCAGTAATGCCCAGGTTGAGAAACCCTGTCCTCTAAAAATGAGTTTGAGGCTTTTGTAATTAACACAATGAACCCGGTAGGAGATGTGACTGAAATATTGGATTTTCATTAATTGGAGACAGAGTATTTCATTTCTTCTGAAGGAGAGCTCATCACCTAGGACTATTTACACACTTTGGGTTTACAAGAGCCAGCAAATCCCTTCCATTGAATTTCTGCCCAGATGAGAAGTGTTGGAGAGACCCCAGGTTAATTGAACATTATACGAATTCTGATTTGATTTTTTTACTCAAATGGCATTCAGAATGCCATGCCACCTGTGGGCTAATTGTGACGCCCTCACTAAATCCTTCAGCTTTCTGGAGCTGGAGGCACCATTTAGGTTATCTGTGTTGCCCCAGTGTCTTTGCACTTGGGGCATGCACGGGATGTGTGCTTTCTTCGAACTACAGGTTTTGTTTCTTTTTTTTTTTTTTTTTTACATTTTATTTATTTTTGAGACAGAGAGAGACAGAGCATGAACGGGGGAGGGGCAGAGAGAGAGGGAGACACAGAATCGGAAACAAGCTCCAGGCTCTGAGCCATCAGCCCAGAGCCCGACGCGGGGCTCGAACTCACGGACCTCAAGATCGTGACCTGAGCTGAAGTCGGACGCTTAACCGACTGAGCCACCCAGGTGCCTCCGAACTACAGGTTTTGAATAGTTCGCTTGTGTTCTTTCTCCTGACTAGGTGTGTATATGTACGTATGTGTGTATGCATGCATGTGTGTGGGCATGCATATATGTCTGTGCATGTATATACACGTAGGCACACGTACACACATCTTCAGTCTTGTATTTGATTTCTTTCTTTGCTCTAGTGGCATTTAAATAATCACCAGCGATCACTGGTATTTCTGCAGTGCTGGGAGCTCTGGTTTTCTTGGGAGAGAGCTGGGCCTCCCTGCCACTTGCGATGCCCCCAGGGAAGGGTCATTTTTACTCTCCTTACCAGTACTGAGTCTGTTGTCACAAGACCTGCCTTCGAAACGTTAACATATCATTGCTGGCTTTGCTGGTGGCCATTAGGCCATTTTTTCTCTCTGGTGTGATGATGCTTCCCATACGGTTATCCTAAATGGATTTCTCTAAATTTTGAAAGTAACCGGTAGTTACCGAGCTCTAATTGCCTCCCAACACTGTGGGGGATTTGGCCATGAGCTTGGTCTAGTCCTTGCTTTCAATAAGTTGAACACACAGCCTCAGCAGGCTCTCAGACCTCAGTATATCCAAACCTCACACCCTGGAGAGTACGCTGATTCCAGGACAGGGCCCAGGTCCTACGGCCCTCCTCTGTGCTGGTGATGCTACTCCGTAGGTGCTTAATAATTGCTCTAGAAGGTTGTTGCATGGGAGGCATGGATACCAGTTAAATGCAGGGACCAAGCCTCATACTTGGCTACTTGAGATGTGAGTATACTGGCTCTACCATTGTTTATTTCTGGACATTGGAAGTCTCTGTCTCTGTTAAGGGACAGTGGCATTAACTTGCCTGCCAAGAGCCTGAAATTTAAATGAAAGATCGTGGGGGCAGGGGCGCCTGGGTGGCTCAGTCAGCTAAGCATCTGACTTCGGCTCAGGTCATGATCTCACAGTTTTTGTGGGTTCGAGCCCCGCGTCGGGCTCTGTGCCGACAGCTCGGAGCCTGGAGGCTGCTTCTGATCTGTGTCTTTCTCACTCTCTCTCTGCCCCTCCCCTGCTTGCGCTCTGTCTCTCTGTCTCTCTCAAAAATAAGTAAACGTTAAAAAAAAAAAAAAGGAAGATCTCACTCAGAAAGGGTCTTCTGACCCTTCTAGAAGGGAAACCACAGTGTGGTCCTCTGTGCGTGAAGGCGTCGCTCCTGAGAAGCCGGGGCAGGTCAGCAGCTGCTGTTTGGTCCCCCGCTGACCGCCTGGCCTGGAGTTTTGGTTGCCTTCCACAGGCTCTGTGGCGAAGCCAGCCGGCCTGCAGATGCGGGGGGGTGCGCCCTGGCTCCCCTAAGCCTTGACTTCCTCCTGTTCGCAAGGCTGTGTGCCCCACCATTGCTGGTGCTTCGACATGCGGGCAGGCGGTAGGATCGCATTGCTGGCCCCCTGTGGTCCGATGGGACAGCGACGTGCGCTGGCCGGTGACTCTGCAGCGGACGTGTCGCGCGTCACTTCCGGGCCGGGGTTGCCCTTGGCCGTCCGAGAACCGCCAGAGCTCTGGCTGTGCACAGGGGACCCCACCTGTGCGAAAATGGGACGAGGAGGAGCACACACATTTATTCATCTTGGATGCACTGAGTATCTTTGCCGGATTGATAAGGAAATAGAATAACATTGTTGACCTGCATCTGGGGTGGAGGGGTCCTGGGGTACCGCAGGGAGACAGGGTTTTCACCGTTTTACCACGGTACGCTTTTGGAAGCGCTAGTTGTGTGGGAATGCGTTATTTATTCAAAATATCTTTAAATTAAACACATCGTAATGCAGATCCTCTAGTTCGTGGCTCAGACAAACCCAAAACCGTCCACCCTGGGGGGCAATGAGGAGAACTATTAACGGACTAACACCCATTCATGGCGAACACCGTCAGCGTCTGTCACCTGCTTTGTTAAGTCGCTAAGCACGGATTTAAGGTTAGGGGGCCCAGAAATAGCTACGCTTGCAAGGGATATTTAAATTATTAGGCACGATAAGAGCTTTCGTTCTGGACAGTAATGGGGGAAACAGAGAGAGGGACGAGTCCTCAAGGCTGCCTTTAGAGAATCGGTGTAGGATGAGTTCTGTGCCTCCCTTTCCTGGAAGGGTTTTGGGATGTCGCCAGAGACAGAGACAGAAAGAAAAAAATGTAACTGGGTCAACTGTCTTAGCAGTACCCAGGCTTGTCACGGTGATTTCTGCAACATTCAGTGAGCCTATTAGTGTGAGAAGTGGCTTTGGGTTTGGCAGCTGAGGAAACTGACACTCCCGAGCATTTGCTCGTTATCGAGAGTTATTGTTTTTGGCTCCGGAGAAGTGTTAGCTAAGCAAAAACGAGGTCACTCGGGCCAATCCGCAAGGTGGATCCTGCTTTAATGGAGAGAAGGAGAAAAACAGAAGGAACCCCAAATAATTTTCCCGGGGTGGTAAAACAGAGGGTTGGTGGAGGGTTGGTCCAGATGTTAGGAGATGAATTAAGACTCTGGGGGTTTCTTGGAGTGTTTCTGAGGAGACCACGTGAAGATCCAAAAAGAACAGCGGCGGCATCCGTGACGAGATAAGAGTCGGGATGACAGCGTTTTACTTTTATTTATTTAGCTATTTATTTATTTTAAAGCTCATTTTTGAGAGAGAGAGAGAGAGAGCGTGAGCAGGGGAGGAACAGAGAGAGAAGGAGACAGAGAACCCAAAGCAGGTTCCAAGCTCCGAGCTGTCAGCACAGAGCCTGACGCGGGGCTCGAACCTACGAACCGTGAGATCATGACCCAGGCTGAAGTCGGACACTCAATTGACTAAGCCACCCAGGCGCCCCAACGGCGTTTTCCTTTTAAACACACTGTTTCCTGTGTACAGACATGCATATGCTGGGTACAGCAAACACCCGTGCACCTGCCACTCTGTTTGTCAAGGCCTCACATCTTGCCAAATTTCCTGTACTTTCTTTAGCGCTGCGTGTTAAAAGCTGTCATGTTTAAAACATCGCAGAAGCCATTCGAGCCTTAAGGTCTCAATTCTCAGACCGCATTCCGGTCTCCTCCTCCCCAGAGGTAGCTCTTCTCCTCAGTGTGGTCATTCTGATTATATTACAGATATTTAAGTCGATATTATATATATATATATATATATATATATATATGTTTACATTCTGGGAATGCTGTGTTTATAAATAGAAAGTTAACTCTCTGTGGTTCAGGGGACGTATGTCATATATTGCACGATACAATGGTATATGATACATGATAGTATGATACGATGTGATAGTGTTATCACATGTATTTGTCACATATAATTGCAAACTTAGTTGTATAATTGCAAACTTAATTGCAAAAGTTTATTTGCAATTAGCTGTCTCTTTCAAATTTATGTCTTCCGTGTGTGTGTGCATGCCTGCACACCGTCAGTATACACATGCACGCGTTCGTGAGACTAGTTAGCTTTTCCCGGAATTTTATGCAGAGGGTCATCCTGGAATCTCATTTACAAGCCTTCTTACTGCTCACTGTAACGGCTTTGAGGCTCATGTACAGTGTTCTTTTTTTAAAATTTTGTTTATTTTTTATTTATTTTTATTTTTTAACGTTTATTCATTTTTGAGAGACAGAGAGAGACAGAGCATGAACGGGGGAGGGTCAGAGAGAGGGGGAGACACAGAATCGGAAGTAGGCTCCAGGCTCTGAGCCATCAGCACAGAGCCCGACGCAGGGCTCGAACTCACGGACTGCGAGATCATGTCCTGAGCCGAAGTCGGACGCTCAACCGACTGAGCCCCCCAGGCGCCCCTCATGCACAGTGAGTGTTCTTTCTTGCTGATTACGCTCCCTATTTGGACATCCAAAAACTTGTTTTTTGTTTTTTTTTATTCACCTGCCAATGGACATTTGAATTGGTTCTAGTTTCTGGTTTTATAAGTAAAGCTGCCGTGAACAGAACATCCAGGCAAAAGACTTTGTGAGCATGTGTGGTTTTTTTGAGTTTTTGTTTTGTTTTGTTTTGTTTTTGCTTTTGTTTTTGTTTTTTGCTCTTAGGTGAGTATCTAGAAGAGGTCTTTACAGCTGGTCGGATGCTTTATATGCGCTTAACATTAGAAGCATGCTAACCTGTTTTCCACGGGTGTTGTACCACCCACTGTTCCCTCGGCAATGCCTGGGAAAGTTGCTTGTGATTTCACTTTGCCAACAGATGCCATGGTCAGTTTATCTTGCCTGTAAATTTAGCCACTGTGATGGGTTTGCCATTTTTGTACTGATTTGCATTTCTCTATTGTCCAAAGATTTTGAGCATCTCTCCCTGTGCTCATTGACAACTCATGTTTCCTTTTTTTTGTAAAACGTCCTCTCAAATTGTCCATTTTCATAGCGAACTGCTTGCGGGTTTTTTGTTGTTGTTAGGTTATAGGAACTCTTTATAGAGGGTCTCTATCTGGTGTGTGTGTTGTGAATATTTTCTCTAAGCTTGTGGTTGGCCTTTTTGTTGTAATGTTTATTTATTTATTTTTGGGAGAAGGAGAGGGAGAGCATGAGCAGGGGAGGGGCAGAGAGAGAGGGAGAGACAGAATCCCAAGCAGGCCCCACGCTGTCAACATAGAGCCTGACGCAGGGCTTGAACTCCTGAACCGCGAAATCATGACCTGAGCCTAAACCAAGAGTTGGACGCTTAACCGACTGAGCCACCCAGGCACCCCTCCCTTTTTGTTTCCTTAGTGGTGTTTTTCAAGGATCAGAAGTTTTAAATTTTGATGAAGTCCAAAATGTTTGTGTTTCGTGATTCACACTTTTAGTGTTTCTTCTAAGAAACGTTTACCCTAGTCAACTTTGCTAAAATTTGTCGTACATTTTCTTACAGAAATTTTATAAACTTACAAGATTGTATTTAGTTATATGATACAGTGGGTGTAGTTTTTTTTATCTACGGTGTGAGATAAGGAGGGCGTTCACTTTTAAACAGATATCCAGTTGAGTATTGACGTCTGTTGACAAAGCTTTTCTTTCCCCATTGAATCGTCTTGTCCCGGTTGTCAAACATCAACAGCATATACCAAGTGGTTCCACTTCTGAATACCATCCCACGCTACTGATGATCACGTCCACGTTTTGCAAACAAACCTGTCTTGAGTATTGTAACTTCACGGTAAGTTTTGAAATCAGATATGTTAAGTCCTCCAGTTAAAAAAAAAAAAAATACTGGGTTATTCTGGGTTGTTTGAATTTCTGCACAAACCATGGATGGCACTGGTGTGTCAATTTCTACCAACGTCCTCTGCAATCTTGACGTGGGCTACATTGACTTTAGATCAATGCGGCAAGGATGAACACTGTAATCATTCCGAGGCTTTCCATCTGTGAACAGTGGTATAACTTTTTACTTACGTAAAGCTTATTTCCTTTCTCTCAGCAGCGTTTTGTAGTGTCCAAATCTTAAATGTGTCCGTTAGATTTATCCCTAGGTATTTTACGTTTGGGATTCACTGTAGCTTTTTTCAAACTTTATTTTCCAATTGGCCGCTGTTCGTAAATCCAACTGATTATTTTGAAATTTTGTATCCATACCCTGGCAAAAATCTTGCAAAAAAAGCTTAGGTTTGTAGATTCCCTGAGATTTTCTGTCGCCTGTAAGTAGGGACAATTTCACGCCTTCTGACCTCCAGACCTATTTTCCTTATTTGATGTTGTGCTTTCTATTCTATTCTAATTTTATTTTTTTCAGGGCTGAGATCCCCAGAACAGTTTTGAATAATAGCAGTGAGAGTGGACATCCTTGCCTTGTTTCCGATCTCAGGAGGAAACAACTCTGTCTTTCATCACGGAGCGTGATGCTTACTAAAGTTTCACGTAGGTGTCCTTTCCCATTTTGGAGGTCCCTTCATTCTGCTGTTTCCTTGGAGCTTTTATTATGGGTGGCACCAGGAGCAGGGACGCTTCCAAGGAACTCAGAGATGCAGGCACGCTTCTCAGTCTCCCCACTTTCCCCTGAACCGTCTCTGGCCCTGGAAGAATTTCACTCTTGGCCGATAAAGCGAATCATTCTAAGCAGTGACTGATTAGAACGTCCTGCTTTCTCTCCACGAGGGGAGGGGAGTTTACAGAAGGAAGCAGTAAATTTCAATTAGCACGGGGAGCAGCCCAGGCGGTAGGAAACCTAATGGGACAGAACCGAGTCTGAGCTCAGAGGGACCGTGCCTGCCCACTGTGATTTCACGTCCGCGGCACAGTTGCCCTTTGACTCTCTCTTGTGAGCCTCGTCAATGTGTCCGTTTCGGACGCAGCCGTGTGAAAGCAGCATCATTTCTTCTGGGTGGTGGGTCTGGACGGAGCATGATCAGGCCGTCCTTGTTGCTAAAAGCAAGCTGGCTTTGACTTTTCTGTTTTTCTGGCCCACCAAGTTTTAAGGAAGCAGGGACCCGGAGCCCGGCCCCCGAGTGTGCTGAATCGGACACGGTCTTTATGACGATGCGCTGACAGACCCCTGCACGGAGGAGCGACGTGTCTGTGGTGGAAGGAAGCCGCTCCTGACTCAGGAGAGAGAGGGTCTCCAGGGGGCCGTCACCATTCTGAACTTCCTGGAGGGACAGGAAAACTCACCCAGTGGGCATGCTGCCTGTTTATTACTCCTGATTTCTGGGGCGATCATTTTGTCTTCTGCGTCGTCCGCCCTTGGGGGCACGACCAGAGGGTCCCACGTTTGTGAGACACGGGGCTCAGCGCAGGGCCTCAGACGCCATCTGTCCAGGAGTCTTCAGCGGTCATTTCCCGAGACGCGGGTGCGTATTGTGGGCGAATGGACGAGAAGGGGTGTAGGAGAAACTGGGGAGGAGCAGAGACTGGCTGACTAAGGAACACGGCCCTGTGTAAATAAAAGGGGCGTCAGCTGACTGCCTCCGTGTGAGGATGGGACTCCAGCACGGCCAGAGCCTCCGATGTTTTCAAAAACACACCCACGTTGCCTGGCTTTTTAAAAATGTGTTTATTTTATTTTATTGACGTTGGAACGGGACCCCTGAGCTGACCCCAGTCCTCCGAAAGGTCGATGTGAAACGGTCTCCGAATCCGAGGAGGTGCGGCACGGCCCTGGGAGGTCACGGTCGCCAGCGCCGGCAGCTGTGAGCGGCCCCCTTCCTGCTCAGCACCTGTGTGGCTCACCTTCGAGGAGAGTTGCCCGGAGATCACGAGAGGAGCCTGAGGTCCTGACAGAGGCTGGAAGATGGAGAACTGACTTCCCTTGGCAGTGGTCGGCAGTCATTTTTTTTTTTTTTTTTTTTTAATTTTTTTTTTTTTCAACGTTTATTTATTTTTGGGACAGAGAGAGACAGAGCATGAACGGGGGAGGGGCAGGGAGAGAGGGAGACACAGAATCGGAAACAGGCTCCAGACTCCGAGCCATCAGCCCAGAGCCCGACGCGGGGCTTGAACTCACGGACCGCGAGATCGTGACCTGGCTGAAGTCGGACGTTTAACCGACTGCGCCACCCAGGCGCCCCGGTCGGCAGTCATTCTTGTAGAGCCCCGGGTGCCTTCTGATAACTGTCTGCAGCCTGAGGCAGTCTTTGTCTGGGTGATTCGGTCCCTGGAGACATTAGCCGTCTGGAGACCCTTTCTGTCCCCTCCCTGAGGGCGGGGACTGTTGCTGCTCTGATCAATTTGCCCGCAGTGGCCTCCTAATTGTTTATTTAGCTTTTCAGCCAGAGCTCGGTCCGGGCACCCAGCTAAATCCTGTGATGGGAGGTGTGGGTGCTCCCTGGATTGTCTGCCTGTGCCGCTCCGCCCTCTCCCTCACCCGGCCGGAAGGTACCGGAAGCATCTCACGGCGTCCGTAAGTCTTCACGGAGCTCCAGCGCTCAGCCTGTCCCGGGACAGTGGACACCGGTGGCCTGGCCTTGGTCTTGGCGGTCGTCTCTGCTCCAGCGCTCCGAGAGCTCTGCGTCAGCCGCTCCAGCAAAGCCCGGGGCCTCTCTGGGGCCGTTAGAGGCTCAGGCCCCGAAAGCAGACTAACTGGCCTCGAACACCAGCTCTGCCTCTTGCCAGGTTTCTAGCCTTGGAGAGGCTGCCCGACGCCGGCGTGTCAGCTTTCCCGGTGTTAGTTCCCAGTTCCCGTGTGGATGGCCACACTTGAAGTGCCCCATCCACGTAGGTGGTTAGGACACTGCCGACACACGCCGTCTGGACGCCGGCTGTTCATCGTCAGCGGTATCTTCTGGAGAAAGGTGCCCTCACGGGGGTTTGCTTGCGAACAATCAAACCACGTCGCTGCTGAAGTCGTCCTATTTTGTTGAATTCCTCGGCCAGAGTCTTTGGCGGCGCCTCAGACGTCTTCCAGCGCGAAGGGACAGGTGCACGGACTCTGCGTTTGGCACAGGGGACGGCCAGCTTTGCAGAGTGCCCTAAGGAAGGCCATTCCCTCTGGACACAAGCTGGAGTCTGGGCGGGGCGAGGGGGCGTTTCTTCCTTCTCCCACCGACTCTGTCACCTCCTCCCGAACAGCGTGGTCTCAGGACAGAGCTTTAGGAAAAAGCTCTTTGAAGAAATAGACGACTCTGAAAAGCCAGTTAATACTTTTAATCCTTTAACTAAGTTTTTGCAAGTCAAGGAGGTTTGTAATAAATGCCTTTTAATCCTTTAAGTTTTTACAAGTCGAGGAGGTTTGTAATAAATGCCTGGGAGGAATGACGAAGAGGGACACGGTGCCCTTTCTGCCTTCGGTCTGGTAGGTGCTGCCCGCGTGCGCAGAACGGTTGGAGAATAGCCAGGCGCAGGAACACGGAGAACGAGAGCGCTCTTATCATGTCTTCCTCTCTGGGGCTGAACTCCACTCTGTGACCGACAGACGGCTTGGGATGAGTCTTGGAAAGCCTCTGGTCTCAACAGAGAGGTTCCACATGTCACCGTGCGCCCACAGCTTCCCAGCTCCCTTTCATTCTCCCTCCAGGTGACTCCGAAGATAAAAGCAGTCGCATTTCCAGGTGGCAGGCACCCAGCAGGGCAGGACGATCCCTGTACGTGACCGCGCACCCTTGCCGGTGAGACCCGAAGGCAGCGTGCCGGGCTTTTTCCCGGCGAAGCCGTTGCTGGAGATAAGTGATAAGTGTTGGGAGTTTCTGGAGACGTTACAAGAGCCCGCGATGCCTCTGTCGCTCCCGGTTCTTTCTGTGAAGGAAGGAGGGATGGGAGGAGAGAGAGAGAAGACGGCCTTGCCTCCCGGACAGAGGGCCCGGATCCGCGCTGGCCCGCGCCTTCCTGGGGGCTCCCGCGGGAAGGCGGGCGAGGGTGACGCTCTGTGTGCCGTGAGCCAGCCCGCCGTGTTTAATTAAACATGATCTCTGACTGTGGCAGGCGGATGTATACACCCCCAAACAGAGACGTCTGGAGGGGAAACAACAGCTTTCACTTAACACGGAGCAGGTGCTTTGCCAGCACGTCGGCTGTGGCCCTGTCATTCCGTCACTGGCGGTGTCTGTGCGCTCACGGCACAGGGAGGCAGGTGAGGAGCAGGGACGCCTGCCCGGACGTGCCAAAGGCTCGATGGAGCCATCGGGTCCGGTCGCCCCTTTGGCTGTCGTCTGTCTCTGAGCAGGTGAGGTTGAGGAGTTGACCTGCCGGAGCAGAAGCGGGAGGAGGCGACACGGGCAGCACCACTGCTCGGACAGCCGGGTCCCGATTCAGGAAAACGCAGATTCCCACCTCTGCTTTGCCCCCCACGGGCCGGGAGCCCCAGGCAAGTCTCCCTGAGCCTCACTACTGCCGTCTGGTTATGGGGGTGGTGCTGCCCCAGAGGGCACCGCCGAGTGCCTGGTGCGCAGTGAGCAGCATCACTTGCACAGGGCACCACGTCGTGGACCATGGAGCGCTGAGCCAGTGCACCTGCCCCACCGCGCGTGATGTGCGTTTCGGGGTCTCGGACGCACGTGGCCCACGGGCATGTTTTATTTGACCGTTCAAGACATTTGCGTCTCGTGCATTCATTTTCAAGACCGAAGTTTAGGAATTTCACGTGATGTTGAGATTTCTGGCTTGAGATATTTGGAACACCTGGCACCTCTGAACCAATGGCCTTGTAGCAGGTGGAGTCACAAGATAGGTGCGTATGCTCTTGGAAGGGTGTCTTTCCCTCCACATTGCCCTGAACACGCAGGCGTCTCGGTTAGCAACGCCTGACTTCCTGCGAGGGGCATTAATTTTGGCCCTCGTTCCAGAACCGAAAAGGCCAATGCTTCCCCTTGGCTCGGGGAGCTTTCTAATTCTGTCATTTGTCTAAATTCCTTCTGGACGGTTTTGTTTGGTGTTTGGCGGTGATGTTCATCACAAGGGCAAAGCTTAAGGGGCGGCTTCTGATCTCCGGTGAACGCGGTGTAGGCGGCCGGCTGAGAGTACCAACTCCGCGTGACTGTGGCGATTCGTAATTCCCAAGTGCGTCCTTGCGCGTGCCCTGACTTGACTTTCACCTGTGAGCCGCCTAGGGAAGAAATGACGGTCCTTTGCCCCGAGCGTTTGACGACTCTGACCACTGGATCTCCTTCTTGAGATGACTTGTTCACTTGCGATCTGGGCCAGTGCCCTCCCCCTCAGCTCTCTTTAAGAAATGTCGTGGGGATCGGGGCGCCTGGGGGGCTCAGTCGGTTAAGCAGCCAACTCTTAATTTCGGCTGAGGTCGTGATCTCATAGTTCATGAGTCTGAGCCCCACGCTGGGCTCTGCACTGGTGGTGTGAAGCCTGCTTGGGGTTCTCTCTCTCTCCCTCTCTCTGCCTCTCTCTGCCTCTCCTCTGCTTGTTTGAGCGCTCTTTCTCTCCCAATAAATAAACCTAAAAAAAAGAAAAGAACAGAAATGCTCTGGTTCAGGCAGAGCCGGAAGACCGCCGACGTAAGGGGCTGGGCCCATCTCTTCTTGCTGCTGTAACAGATCAGCACAGACAGCGGCATAAAACAGGGCAATTCTGCCTCACCGTATGCGGAGGGGCCACACGGGTCTCGCTGGGCTCACACGAAGGGGTGCGCAGGGCCCCGTTCCTTCTCAGGCTCCAGCACAGGATCCCTTTTCTGGCCTTTTCCAACCTCCGGAGGCCGCCCGCCTTCCAGGCTGGTGACGCCCTCCATCTTTGAGCCACAGTGGCTGTTCAAGGACTTCTCAAGCCATGTCCCCCTGACACTGGCATTCGTGTCTCCCTCTTCCGTGGACGGGGACCCTTGTGGTTCCACCGGGCGACTGATGCACAGGTTCCGGGGGTAAGACGTGGACATGTTGGGGGGCGTTACTCTGTTTGTCCCGTGCACTTGGACAGGTGTCATTACTGGTGATCTACTCAGAGCCTCTCATATGCAGAAGGCAGGTGATAACCCTTCTGCAAAGGGAAGTGAGTCACTGTCCCCAGGCGCCGTCCCCCTCACAATGCTCTCTCGTGCCCCATCCTGCCTGGAGCCCCATCCTTTCTCTCGTCTGCCTGGCCCGTGGGGACCATTGTATTGACACAGGCCGCCTGGTCTCCTGCCAAGTGTTAGAAGGCACTGGCTTTCTGCCCCTCTGCTGTGCACACCCCAGGCTCGGGGCTGGCAGACCGTGGCACCAGCTGGTCCCTGGGAGAGCCTCCTCCCGAAGGGACTCTCCAGGTGGGCTTGTCTGCCCATTTAGGTCTCAGCTCGGGGTCACCTTCCTCTCAGAGGGGCCCCATGGACCCTTCTCGAGAGTCCCCGACCCCGCGAAAGGCTGGTGGCAGGAAGAGCTCAAGGGTGCATAGAGCCAAAGCCCTGAGCTTGTTTAGGTGGGCGTCCTGAGCAGCCCGGATTCCCAGCCCCGTCACTCTGAGCCCCCCTGAATCAGTGAGATCTTTAGAGGAGAATCGAGATGCATGCGCCCACGCTTTCAGCGAGAAATTAATTTGGGATCGATGTGAAGCTGACTTTTTAATGATTTCGTACACGTTTATTTGCTTGTCCTTCAAGCGGGGAGTGAGTGCCTCCTATAGACCCAAGTCAGCCACTTAGTATGTGTAGATCGATCGATCCGTGTTTGCCAGGACCAGTCTCTCGGCCGTGCGTCGACAAGGGGAGCCGGTGGTCCTGGACTTCGGGAATGCCACAGTGACATTCGTGGTGACAGCTTCGCTTTGCTTTCCCTTTGGTTTTTGTTTTGCAGCGTTTTCCCGTCAAGATGCGTATCACCCGCGCTAGGCGATGGGCTCCGGGGGCTTCCGTGAGACTGTCCGGGAAGGCACCTCACGGATCACAGAGCCGTGCCGCACAGGGGGAGCGCGGGGATTTCGCCTCCCAAGTTCTGCGTGGTGTTCGAGGCCGGCCTAGTTAGGGCTTCCCCTCCCCCGGCCTGCCCTGTACCCTCTTGCGGGAGGCCTTGACACCCTTTGTCTGTACCTGTGTGCACCGGGGAGAGGGGGGACTCTAAATCTCTAGGAGCTCCCGTCGGTGCTGAAAGCACGGTCTTAAATCTGCACAAGGACCCTACCCTCGCTCAGTGTGTTCCCAGCCCCCTCCCGCCCCCCCTCCCCCAACTGGCTCCTCCCTGCAAACCCAGCCTCTTCTGTCTTTAGCAGCAAATGGCGTTGGAGGTGATGGCTTGGGCCATTTCTGGGAGTTACTCCCTTTTCCTGGGTCTCTCCCTCTCCGCGAGGCATGCGTGTGATTAAACTTCTGTTTGCTTTTTTCCGCTAACCTTTTCTTTCATGAGGGTTTCGGCCAAGAACTTAGAAGGGCAGAGGGGAAATTATTTTTCCTCCCCTACGTGGTCATTGGTGCTGTGGACGATGTTTCCAGTTTGGGGGTCACAGGGGTCCTACTGTGCCGGGCAGCGTAACCGGTGATTGAAGTGTGACCGGACGGCAGCCGTCTCACTCTGGGGGAGACCCCTTGAGATCTCGGTTTTATTGGGCACAGCTGTGGCAGCAGGGGCTCAAGGGGGAGGGGTCTGCCCCTGGGGGTGTCTGGACCGCAGCCTTCCGGCACAGATGTGCTCCCGCCAGCAGACCAGCCTCTCTGCCTTCCCGGGCGTGGCTCCGTGGACGCTGTAGTTCGATTTGAGGCGGGGGCAGAATACGTGACCCCGAAATGTGCCACTTTGGCATGTGGATTATTTTGAGCTGCAAGCAGTTAAGCCCCGGCAGACTCCAAAACAACTTCTCCCTCCCCCTCAACGACCTACGGGAATACGGGCCCGGCCCAGAAAGAGAGAGATGCCCGGAGACAACTTTTTCTCTGGAAGTCGGATCCGGGCGGCGTGCAAACACCTAATCGCTACACACGTGCTCCGCCTTGTCCTGCCAGCCTCCCTCCTGCCCCACGAAGCCCAGACCTTCTCCTTTCCTCTGCTCGGGATGCAACGTGAGCCCCAACTGCCCGACTGGCCCTCAGTGTCCTATCTTTCACAAGTCTCCCATACAGATGAAATTAAATTTGTTCTTCTCCTGTTAATCTGCCTCATGTCAATTTAATTATTAGGCCAGCCGGGGAACCTAGAAGGGAGGAAGGAAAATTCGCCGCCGCCCCGGCAGACGACGAGGGGGATCCACCGTGTTGACTGAGGTGCCCGCTGGGGCTGGGAGAGTGCACACGCGCGTGGGGCTGCGTTACCTCCGGCTTTCCCGCCTCCTCTGAGCCAGCTTCCGTTTCCTCATCCACAGAAGTTCTTAAGTCAGTTGACTCCGTGGACTCTTTGTGGATTCCTAGGCTGTGCCAAGCACTGCTCCAGGCACGGGAATAAGGCAATACGCGCGACAGGGCCCCGGTCCCCCTGGAACTTTCAGTGGAGTCAGAGCTGCTGTGCCCCGTCTGGTGTGAGCCTTAGACCCCTTCGGCTGTGTGGCGTAGCCTGTAGTCTCAACTCCCGTTAACGCTTTTAGGTAAAAGCTTAAAATACGTAGCATTGTGAAGGCAGTGCATTGCGCGGAGATGTAGTTCTCAAAAACCACGGAATAGGAACGTAGGCACGTCTTTATTGCTACCTTCGTAACAAGATCAAGCGGCAGGTCTGATAGCCGCTATAATTTTGCAGCCGTGCTGGGTGTAATTGACATTTGGAAACATCTGCTGTGACTTGAACATGAGATGAAAATATCCGTAATCTCCACCGGTGATCACGTCGCAGATCCTGCTAATGCTCCTGTGGTCTGTTGCCTGTATTTATAACAGAATCCTTGAAGGAAATGTTGGATTGGCATTAGAAGTTTGTGAGCATAAGAATATCATTCTTACGGCACCCAAGATTATGAAATTGATCTCTGGACTCCCCAGTGTCTTCCGATCAATAACGCTTAGAGTGGGGGGGGCAAGGTAGAAAGAACCAAAAATACATACACGCAGCGACAGGATATTTTAAGTATTGTAAGTCAGAACGAAGCAGGGGGTGTGGGAGAGAGGGCTGGGGTGAGGGTGCCGCTCTGCGGGAGCCATCACGGATCATGGAGAGCCGGGTTGGAAAGTGGCGTCTGAGCAGAGAGCTGGAGGAAGTCAAAGAGTAAGTCCTCGTGCGTACCGGGAAGGAGGTGCAAAGGCCCTGAGGTGGGGGTGTGTTTGGTGCGTCCGGGGAAGTGTAAAGTGTCTGTGTTCACGGTGGGGCCAGTGGCAGGGGTAGGGGGTGTGCTGAGACAGTTCCCGCGGGGGTGGCACACAGGATGGGCTTACACAGTGGGGACCCTTGTGTCCCCATCAGCGTGCTGCTGAAGGAACCGAATATGCTGAGGACGCACGGCCTTTGAGCTTTCTGTGGGGGCCGAGACCACCGTGAGAGGGTGCCGGACGGTGTCCTAAGTAGGACAGCAGAGCGGTTGCACTGAATCAGGGTCTGCATGACGGTTCCCCCCTTTCAGGACTCTCTCTCTCTCTCTCATAGATTTTAATTTTTAGAGTAATTTTAGGGTCACAGAAAAATTGAATGGAAAGTACGGAACTCCCCCCACCCCCACCCCCGATCTCTCTTTTTCAACCCAGACGAGCTCTTCAGCCTCTGTCTGGGAGCCTCAGAATCCGCATTCAATTCACAGGGCCGTCTTTCTTTCGCGACACCGTCTCCAGGTTTCCTTCTATGGGTCACTGAGGGATGCCGACATCTCCCACTTAATGTAACAGGACGCTGTATTTGAGAATATGTACTCTTCTTTAAATTAGAAACCCGCAAATCAGTTGGAAGGAAAATGCGAGGTGAGCAACGGAGGCCACGCGGGGCGTGAACGACGGCGGCCCGGGGCCGTGCTGCTGCGGGTGAGGGCACTAGGGAGCCAGTGCAGGCTGCGGAACGTGGGGGTGCAGGCTCCTCAGAGTGGTCCCTGCTCTGGAAAGCGCGGGCCTCCACCAAGCGCTTCGGCCCCGGCCGCGGCCTCCTGCTCTCGGAAGGAGGCTCACGCGGGGACCATCACTGCCCTTCGTCCAGCCGTGGGGTCCGTTCCGGCTCCAGGTACGTCGTCCAGCTCCGGGAAGGTCACTTGAAGACGGAAGTTCCCCTGCTCAAGTGCTGTGGTCGCCACCTGCCGGGGGCGAGAGGTCTTGTCTTGGGAAGGGGCGCGTTGCTTAGCAGAGGCGAGGCGTTCGGAAGGTCTGAGGACCAGGGTGACGCCCACGGAAGGCTGGCTGCTTCCGACCCCCCCTGAGGGAGGACGTCCTCCTCTGTCGCCCAGAGCCACTGGCGGTATTCTTCCACGCCCCCCGCCCCCCACCAGCCCTGGACTCAGGTTGCCTTGCTGCATGACCTTGGCAGAACCCCTCCCTGTCTCTGGGCCTCAGTTTCCCCTCTGTGAAATGGGAGTGTGGACCAGGTGGTTTGTTTCTTTTCATATGTTGTTTTTATTCTTTCCATTTTTTGTGTCTCCAGAATGTTCAGTATGTCCCCACTTTGTATGTATCCTCTGTAGCTTTCTTTAGGTCACACACGTCCACGCACACAGTCACAGGGTGGCATTGTTTCTCTGGTCGGTCGTTTTGTGTCTTTACAAAAATGGGCTCGTTCTGTACACATTTCTTTACAACTTAACATTTTCCATTTCCATTGCAAGAATCCCCCCGGAGGTGAGTCGAATAGACGTGAAACATTCTGCCTATAATATTCCATTTTTTCAGTAAGTGCAGTTTACTCAGCCTTCCATTTCATTTGGGTGTTCGAGCTATTTGCAGGTTTTGGTTTTATTTTGCTTGCCTGTGGTCCTCCCCAAACAATGACGCAATAAACAACCTTTTACACAGTTCCTCATTACTTGTGCCCATAGTTGTATCACACCTAGAAATCGGACGGCAGGATCAAAAAGCGTGTGTCCAAATTTCCTTTGATTTTTGCCGGATTAGTGTTCCCACGAGCAGCACGTAGGACGCAGACTCCTTCCCATCCCTGAGAGGGGGTTGTCACTCTGTGAAACCCTTGCCAACCTGGTGAGGGGGCTGCCCCGGAAAGCTCCTTCCTCGGGCATCTGACAGCTCCCTGTTGCGGGGTCCTTCGGGGGGAATTCGGTCTGAAATTCCCCCACAGGGTTGATTGTGCTCCGGTAAGAAAGACACCTTCCTCCTCCAGACTTTTCAGCCTCGGACTCTTAAGTAGCAACCGCCCTGGGCCACGCAAGCATCTATGAACTTGCTCATAATGTATCTAACTTGGCTTCTGAAGGAAGAAGGGAGCCCCTCTCCCTCCCAAAACACAGCGAAAAGAACCAAAAAAACGTTTAAGATCAAGCTCACGGAACAGCAGCAGCTCAGCCCTGTGATGGCCCATTAAAGCCACTTGTGGGGACCAGGGGTCAGGGTGCAGGGAAGCCCCAACTTAGGACCCAGACGGCGGGGCGCCTGACAACCCAGCTTGGCCCTGAGCCCTGTAATGAGAGGACAGAGCCATGCCTTGGGGACCTGGGGGTGGTGTGCAGGGCAGGGACAGCCCGGGTCTGGCACACGGCCCCGCCCCGGTGTTCTGAGCCTGGAGATTGGGGTGCAGCGGCCCTGGGGCCCCCATGGGGCAGGTCTCCTTGCAGCGACAGCTCCAGGCGGGGAGCACTCCAGGCGGGGAGGACTCCAGGCGGCTGGGCTCGGCGTGGGTGAACACTGCAGGGTTCTCAGTAGCAGAGGGGCAAACACATGGGTGGGGGGGATGGCTGGCGGGGGTCTCCTGCTGTCTTCCCTGGGCAGTGAAACCCCTCCCGGGGGGGCCGTCGTGGCGCTGTCGCCGAGGACGGGGGGGGATGGGGTGCCTTCGCTCTTCCTCGCGGCCATCCTCCGATTTTGAGCTCTGCTGCTTCTGTGCTGCTTCCCAGAGCTTTCCCAGCGTGCTTTGCGTGGGCCGTAGCCACTCGTCTGTTGTCTCCGTCGTCCGTGTGGACAGACCACCCGGCTCTCTACCTTGCTGATGCCTCCCACGGGCCCTACGTTCCCCTCAAGGAGTGTGACGATCCCGGGCCTTACGTTTATGCCCTGCACCTGTTTTGAATTGACTGTGTGCTGTGTTCCATAGGCGCCCAGTGCTGTCCTGTGCGCGTGGGATCCAGGTTTCCCGGCGGCGTCGGTTGAAGAGACTGCGCCTGCCCCACCGTGTGCTCCCGCCCACCTTGTAGAAGATCGGCTGACTGTGTATCCACTTATGTCGGGGCCGTCTGTTTTGTTCTGCTGCGCTACGTCTGTCCTTATGCCAGGACCATGCCGTTTTGACCATTACAGCTTTGTGATCTAGCTTGAAACCGGGGAGTATGAAGCCCCCATAGTCTTTCTCTGGACAGTTTTTTTTTTTAATGTTTGTTTTTGAGAGCGAGAGTGTGAGCAGAGGAGGGGCAGAGAGAGAGGGAGACAGAAGATCCGAAGCCGGCTCTGAGCTGCCGGCGTAGGCCCTGGGGTGGGGTCTTGAAGCCCCAAACTGCAAGCTCGTGACCTGAGCTGAAGTTGGGCACTCAACTGAATGAGCCAGCCAGGCGTCCCCAGATAGTGTTTTCTTTTTTAAAGGCAGTTAGATCCCACGCGAGGGGCGGCAGTGTGAACACGAGGCGAGTGGACATCAGACGCTCTAAGTCATTCGATCTCGCAGCCACATCTGCCCTTGAGCTGTGCCTCACCTGCCTCCCGGTGTTGAGCACAAGCCCTTACGTTGAAGTGTCAACTGAGAGGGGCCCCTGGGGGCTCCGTCGGTTGGGCGTCCGGCTTCGGCTCAGGTCACGATCTCGCGGTTCGTGGGTTCGAGCCCCGCGTCGGGCTCTGTGCTGACGGCTCGGAGCCTGGAGCCTGCTTCGGATTCTGTGTCTCCCTCTCTCTGCCCCTCCCCTGCTCATGCTCTGTCTCTCTCTCTCTCTCTCTCTCTCTCAAAAATATATAAACTTAGAAAAAAAAGTGCAAGTGAGAACATGCATTGTCTTGTCTGTCCAGTAACAGGACAGGCTTCCAACAAGTAACTAAAATTGCTCGCCTGGGGGGCCCCCTTTCAAATGGAGTTGGCAAGAGTTGGTGTCCGTGAGGTACGCACTTAGCAGAAACCGCCAGCTGTGCTCAGTTCACGGTCTCCTCTCATTGTCAGTCTCTAGCGGCGGCTGGCACAGTGGGGCATCCACCCCGTGGGGAGCTCCAGAGGGCGACGTCTCCAGGACGGCAATGAGCAGGGTTATCATAAACAAAGGTATTTCAGACCTTCGATTTCTGTTCCCCTTCACATCCCAGCGGGTGGCATCTTTTCGGGAAGAGCGTGTGGCGTGTGTGATTGTCCGCTTCGAACGGGAAAAAGGCGCTTCTTGGACAAGGCTCAGCTGAAGGTCCTTTTCTCGTGTAAAAGTAGACACGCACCCTAATCCAAGGACGACCCCGGGAAAGCAGTCGTGCCCCCTTTAAGATCGCCACGGGTTTTCAGATTGCTAAATACCGTGACTCCCGTTAACAGAGGAAGAGACGTCTGCATTGGACAGTCCTTCCTTCTGCATTTTAAGAGTCTTTTGTAAAATCAGAAAGGCAAATAAAACGCCAGAACCGGTGGCTTCCTCCTGTTTGGTTAAAGGATAAGAAAGACGAAGCTTTTCTTTCAATAAGCCGTAAGTGACATCTTTGCGTTTTTCTAACGAGGAACGGGACCGTTCACTTTCTGTGTCGCTTTACGAAACAAATGGACACAAATACAACTGTGCCACGCAGGGCGACGGCCACACGTGGCTGCCCGCACTTCAGTAACTTCAGAATTCAGGTTCTCGGTCCCGCCGGCCACATGTTCAGTGCCTCAGGAGCCACAGCTCTGCCTTGAGAAGCACGGGTGACAGAGCCCTTTCGTCCCCGCAAGAAAGTCTGTTGGGGAGGCTCGGTCAGAGACACGATGCGTTTGGATTTGACCTGGTGCAGGAAGTGAGAGCAACCTTGCAGGAAGCACTTGTGTGCCGTGCGCCTGCGTCCCGACGTATCAGGTGTGTGTATGCCGAAAGCACAGGAGAATCTCTTCGGATCGTGATAATTTAGCAAAGCACCTGCCTGACACAGTAAGCTGCTTCAGTTAGTTGATCTTGCTTACTGAAGGAGAAGAAACAAAAGAAAAATCCTTGTCCTAACTGTCCTCGTCGTTGTTTCTTTTTTTTTTTTTTTTTTTTTTTAAGCAAGGCATCAGAAGAAATCCTTCTTTAGCTTCTTCTGACATGAATTCTCTCGGGCTCCTTCTAACACCGCGTGTTTCCTTTTGGCGAGTACAACATGGAGGAAATAGTTCCACGACTTATAATGGAATTGGATGTAATTCACGTCTGGAAACATAATTGTCAAAGCGTCTTATTCCTTGTCATGCTCGCGTTTAAAAGAGATTAAGGGGGGGCGCCTGGGTGGCTCAGTCGGTTGAGCGTCCGACTTCAGCCAGGTCACGATCTCGCGGTCCGTGAGTTCGAGCCCCGCGTCGGGCTCTGGGCTGCCGGCTCAGAGCCTGGAGCCTGCTTCTGATTCTGTGTCTCCCTCTCTCTTTGACCCTCCCCCGTTCATGCTCTGTCTCAAAAATAAATAAACGTTTAAAAAAAAAAAGAGAGATTAAGGGGCGCCTGGGTGGCTCAGTTGGTTAAGCGTCCAACCAACTCTTGATCTCGGCCCGGGTCATGATCTCACGGTTCGTGAGTTCGAGCCCCGCGTCGAGCTCTGTGCTGACAGTGCGGGAGCCTGCTTGGGATTCTCTCTCCCTACCCCTCTCTCTGCCCCTCGCCCCTCAAATAAATAAATACACTTAAAAGAGGTTAAGTTGATTTGGGGGAAGGGAACGGATAAAAATTCTCCATTACATTTTCCCAAAAGGATAGGGTTCTTCCTTTCTTCCCCCCTCTTTTTTATTTTTATTTTTATTATTTTTTTTTTAATTTTTTTTTCAATGTTTTTTATTTATTTTTGGGACAGAGAGAGACAGAGCATGAACGGGGGAGGGGCAGAGAGAGAGGGAGACACAGAGTCGGAAACAGGCTCCAGGCTTTGAGCCATCAGCCCAGAGCCTGACGCGGGGCTCGAACTCACGGACCGCGAGATCGTGACCTGGCTGAAGTCGGACGCTTAACCGACTGCGCCACCCAGGCGCCCCGATCCCCCCTCTTTTTTAAACAGTACTCTGCAAATGGGCATTAACTGTTGGTACGCTTCTGCGATGCATCTCAGATGTTGGGTCTTGGGTCACCGTGGAAGGTCGGGGGCCAAGGAGGGGACTTGTGCTCTGCCCTCCCCCACACCCCCTGTGCTGGACCCCCCCCACCCCCACCCCAGGCATGAGTCCACGAGAGGGGAGAGGTTGCCATAAAGTTCTGTGCTCTGTTTGCAGGCACCCTCTGTGTTTCAGACCCTCTCCTGCACTTGGGCACACAGAATTCGTTTACACTCCTAAACCTCACCAGAGTTCCAGCACCGCCAGGAGGCAGGCCGAGCTGGAGCCCGGACAGGGGCAGGAAGTCAGCCCAAGACCAGCCCTCGATGATCCCGCGTGGCCCCGGCCAAGTTGCACTTTCTACTACCTATTAAAGTCTTTATTTCAGGCTTGATTTTTTAACAGTTTTATGCTTTCCCTCTGGAGTGTTTCCCTCAGTGGTGCCATCTAATCAAGTTTTAAGTTTTAATTAAACAGCTGTCATCTGCTTGTTAGTCCTGTGGCTACCGGATGTTTTATTAAATTTTAATCCAGCCCAAGCTGGGCGAGAAATCCTCAGATAACAAAGGGAAGCCGTTAACCGGGCGCCGTGGAGACAAAGCACAGCTAGCTGACGAACACCGCGGGCGCACGAAAGGAAGTGGAAATGAACGTGGAAGGAAGGAGAGACCGTGAGGCCGGCGGGGGGGGGGGCATGTGGCGGGGACAGCACAGGTGGCCTAGACCACAGGTGACCCTTGCCTGTTCTCTGCCTCCCTTCCCGTCCCCCCGCCCCCGGCTTCCCTCCCCCTCAGGTCTCTGCCTTTCCCTCCCTCTCGGCCTTCAAGTCCCAGCCTCTCCCCCCGCAACAGTCTGTAGCTGTCTATCTCTGTTGCCTGTACATCTTCCCTTCTCTCCCTTCTGTTGCCCCCCCTTCTGTCCCAGGATGAGCACACTGGGGATGGGTGATTGACGGTGGGGACCCTCCCGGGTTCCAGAGGGAGCCTTCTCTTCTCCTGGGATAAACCCCTTGCTCGCCTGCAGAAATAACCCTCCCAGGAGAGATTTTTCCCGAAGTGCGTTCACAGGCCATCTTCACAGTTTGGCCAACTGCACACAACACTGTGTCTTTATACGCGCTAGTTTTTCTTCAAATTAATTCATCCTTTAGACTTAAAAAAACAACAACACCCGGGGCGCCTGGGTGGCTTTGTCGGTGAAGCATCTGACTTCGGCTCAGGTCATGATCTCATGGTTCATGAGTTCGAGCCCCGTGTCGGGCTCTGGGCTGACAGCTCAGAGCCTGGAGCCTGCTTCGGATTCTGTGTCTCCCTCTCTGTGTCCCTCCCCAACTTGCACTCTGCCTCTCTCTCTCTCTCTCTCTCTCAAAAATAAATAAAACATTAAAAAAAAAGTTTTAAAAACCAACACTCTAAATTTGGCCACGATCTGAGTCTACAATCCAGAAACCTGAGTTTTGTACATGTTACATATCTTAATATATGTTAAAATGTTAAAAGTAAAAAAAAAAAAAAATAGGGGCGCCTGGGTGGCTCAGTTGGTTGAGTGCTCAACTCTTGGTTTTGGCTCAGGTCACAATCTCACGATCCAAGAGATCGAGCCCATGCTCAGCACAGAGCCTGCTTGAGATTCTCTCTCTCCTTCTCTCTCTGCCCCTCCCCTCTCAAAATAAATAGACATTAAAAAATTAAAAAATAAAACCCCAAGGCAAAGATAAATTCATGTAAAATAATTTTAAGAATTACCGGTGTTGGGGCGCCTGGGTGGCTCAGTCAGTTGGGCACCTGACTGTGGCTCAGGTCATGGTCTTGCAGTTCGTGGGTTCAAACCCCCCGTCGGGCTCTGTGCTGTCAGCTCAGAGCCTGGAGCCTGTTTCGGATTCTGTGCCTCCCTCTCTCTCTGTTCCTCCCCAGCTCTGTCTCTCTCTGTCTCTCTCTCTCTCAAAAATAAATAAACATTTAAAAAAAAAAAAAAAAAGAATTACCAGTGTTAAACAATTCCATAGTTGGCCAACTTCTTACCGAGTGCTTTTCCTGCTTTTTGTTTGTTTGCTTTTTATTTTTAAATAAATAAAATCATTTAAATCATCGCGTTTGACCAGGACCCCAACTGCCAGAATCCAGCCCCTGCCTCTGATGTATTACTTACAGAGATCTGAGCTCCAGATCTGCTTCTCTGCGTGTATGTAACACAGCGATGGGGTTTTCCATTTGTAGGAGAGCCCTTGAAAGATCCTGGGGGGGGTGCCTGGGTGGGTCAGTGGGTTAAGCCTCCGACTTCGATCAGGTCATGATCTCGGCGTCTGTGAGTTCGAGCCCGTGTCGGGCTCTGTGCTGACAGCTCAGAGCCTGGAGCCTGCTTTGGATTCTGTGTCTCTCTGTCTCTCTCTGCCTCTCCCCTGCTCGTGCTCTGTCTCTCTCTTTCTCAAAAATAAATAAACATTAAAAATTTTTTTAAAAAGCGGGCAACGATGATAGACCTCACTCTCCCTCTGTCCTAGAATTGTGTCATTCCAGCTTCTAAAAGTAACACCAGCCAGTTGGAACGCACTCCTCCAGAGGGAGTTCAGGCTGCTGAGGGTCCTTGAAATCAGATCACTGAAGAAATAATTGAAGGATAGGAGAGCTTAGCCATATGAGGAGGGAAGAAAGGGCCCCCGGGGAGGTGGGGGGAGGGGCATTGGTGGCTTTTATGTATGGAAAGGGCCACTGTGGGGATGATGGGGTAGATTTGTTCTTTCGTTCTGAGTCTTTAAGTGGAAACTAAAAGGAAACACGTTTTAGCTCATTATAAAGGACTAGACGTTTCAGAATCGGTGTCTCACGATGGCTACGTTTTTTTGCGAAGTGTGGTTGACACTCAAGGTCACGTTAGTTTCAGGTGTACAACATAGTGATTTGCCACACTCTCGCCCCACCACCGACTGTGTCCTGGGTGCACACCTTTCGTCCCTGTGACGTATCCTGTGGCCAGAGTTTTAGCAGCCATTTCCAATAGGACTTCGTCACTTTCTAGCTCTTCAAACTTGGGCAAGTTGTGCTAACTCGTGATGCCTTGACATCCCTTGTGCAGCGTGGAGACGATTGTGGGCCAGTGGAATCCCACCTGCGCAGAGATTAGCCCGCCATCCGAGCCTGTAAGGCAAACCTGCCAGTGATGGAAAAAAACCTTTGAGATCCCCCGAAGGAAATTTCGATCACAAGGATTGGGGCTCTTTGAAACTCAGAAACCCAGGAGTTAATTTTCTTTCTTTTCTCCTTGCATCTGGCCGTTGCTAATCTCTTTGGGTTCTTAACGGGTCAAAGTCTGGTTTAAAGGGGCATGCGGGGAGCCACAGATATGTTTTATTTTCCTCTCTCTTTTTTTTCTGAGCATATATAATTGAATTGCCACGTGTTATGTGTGTAAGTAACGCAGTCCCAGGTAGGGGAGAATGAAGTAAGACTGCATTTGTAAAAGGACCTCGCAAATGGACCTCCATGACCTGCCGTATGGATTTGTGGGTCTCGACACGTATATATGTTTTAACATCCACCTGATTGTAAACTTCATGGGCTCTAGGGCCGTGTCGCATGAAATAGTGGATTCCCCATTGGCAGAGCAGAGCACCTGGAACACTGCAGGTATTCGGTGAAAATAGCTGGAGAAAAGAAGGAAGGGAGGGAGGGAGGGAAGAGGGAAGGAAGGAAGGAGAGAGGGAGACCCAGGGGTGCAGTGAGCCGCTGTATGAGCTGTCCCGTGCCTAGTGTTTGCTGGAACGTTTATGAATTCCTTTTCCCTGGAGGTCATCATAGACATGTGGAGCCTCTGCGGTCAAGTGGGTTTTCGCTGGGTGGGGGCTTGGACCTCACTGCTTAGGTACCATGATCCAAGTTCTCTCTGGTTCTCGTGCGGTGCGTGCCTTCCCACAGGTGCTGAGCATCCCACCGTGCGCAGCGTAACGCTCCGGGAACTCGGGGCGCTACGACAGCGGAACCCGTCTGGTTTCAGCCCTTGGTGGTAGGACGTCGATAACGGGTGTTACGGCAAAGCTTTATTGTCGGCCCAGCACTGTTCTAAGCACGTTAGCAGCGTCCATTCATTTATGCCTCAAACGGGACTTCAGGATGAGGAATGCCACTACCTAAATTTTGTAGATGAGGAATCAGGGGCCTTAAGGACGTAAGATAAGTTGTCCCAGGTCATCCAGCCAGTGGGCCCTAGAGCTAGGTGTCCCCCCCACCATGCTGGCTCTGAGCCTGCACATCACAGCTTCCTCCCGCTTTGGGGTCGCAGAGGACGTGCCGAGAGGGGCCGTTCCCACTCCTCCCCCACCACAGGGGACACTCGGCTGCTAATGAGCTTTGCCGAATTTTGTAACACGCTTGTGTGCAGCCACATCCCCTCGGAGGCATGCTTCCTTTTGGTTGCCAAGGTTCTTTGAAGATCTTCGCAGGAAGGATGAAAAATGTATTTCCAGAGTGGTAATCTTTTTAGGCCTCTTTTTCCAGTGGCGTGATGGGTTTTTACTTTCATGGGCTAGTAATTACGTTACTGTAGCTCCCAGAACCCACCCCTCCCCCTCGCCGAAGCCAGCCACACATCAGTAGCAGGCCCTTAACTCTTTTCCTTCTTGAAAAGGATATATAAGCAAACCCATAGTGGCACAGAGATAGTGCCTGCCAACTTGTCCCTGTGATAATTGTGGCCGGGCCTGTGGTTTCCACGGGACTAGGCACTAATGAGATGCTAAAGATGTGATAAAAAGACGTTAATATGTTTAAAGCTCCCCTGCCCGAGGAAGGCGCTTGGTTTTTGAGTCTGGCTTGTGAGTGCTTAAGGCAGTAGTGTCTTCTGGATGAGCCGTCCCGTGGAGAATCACAATCGCCCCGCTATTTGCTTCGAGATGTGCGGGAAGCTGGTTTCTAAAGAGAGAAAGACTTTGGCTCTGAAATCGCGTCTGCATCACATGGGTTCAGGCCCCGCTCCTGGAGGTTGGGGGTACAGAGGGTGAGATGCCAGCGGTGTGTTTTCTGAATGGGGCCCCCCCTAGAGGGAGGATGCTCTGAGACAAAGGCATCACTAGAGGCGGAGAAGATGCGGACAGGTGTGGGCGGGAGATCTGGAAGCTCTCATACATGTCCCTACACCATTTGGACTTTTTTTCCTTACAGACAATGAAAACTCATATCAAATTTGGTTATGCTGAAAAGGAAACTGGTTGGATCTTGTAGCCTACAAGGGCTCATAAGATTCTTTAAGAATGTTTATTTATTTCGAGAGAGAGAGGAGAAAGAGAGAGCATGCAAGCAGGGGAGGGGCAGAATAGGAGAATCCCAAGCAGGCTCCATCCTGTCAATGCAGAGCCTGATGCAGGGATCCGTCTCACGAACCATGAGATCCTGACCTGATCTTGATCTGAGATCAAGAATCAGACCCTCAGGGGCGCCTGGGTGGCTCAGTCGGTTAAGCGTCCCGCTTCAGCTCAAGTCACGATCTCACGGTGTGTGAGTTCCAGCCCCACGTCGGGCTCTGCGCTGACAGCTCGGAGCCCGGAGCCTGCTTCGGATTCTGTGTCTCCCTCTGTCTCTGCCCCTCCCCTTCTCATGCGCCATCTCTGAAAAATAAATAAACATTAAAAATATTAATTTTTTTATTACAGACATTTATTTTTATTACAGGCATTTAACCGATTGAGCCACCCAGGCACCCCCAGGACTCGTAAGGTTTATCGAGAAGTTGGATTGAGGGCTTTCTTAGGGCCTGGTTTCTTTTCCTTCCCTCGATCCCGATTTCCTCTGTGCTGTCCTCATTCCCAGTCAGGCTCTTCCTGTGCTGTGGCCTCCGTGGTTTCCGGGGCCTATTATCCTAGCTTTCAGTGCAGCAGGAGGCCAGCCTTTGTTCCCAGACTTTCCTCCTGGAACCGCTTGTCCTCGTGCCCGGTGCAAAGCGGCAGCATCGTGAACACAAGGTGGAGTATGCTAGCTGGCCACACCCAGGCTGTGTGTCCCGACACGGGACCGGGGGGAGGGGTCAGCCCTGACTACTTTATCCCGGGCTCAGGTGGAGAAGACAGCCAGTAAGGGTGCCAGGCCGTGCAGGCCAAGCATGATGGTTGTCGATGAAGTTCCCCGCGAAGAGTGCCCGTGGGTATTCCTTCTTTCAGGCAGAACGCAGTCAGCGGGCGTTGCTAGAAAGCCTTCCACGTGGAGGCTCCGAGGCAGATCTCCAGAGGCTTTTGCAAACTCCTGGAGAAATATGTGACACCACCAAATACTTACTGAGTACCTAACTGCATAGAAAAATCACCCAAAACTTAGCTACTCGGGGAAAAAACATGCAGGTGTTAAAACAGACTTCCGGTGGGTCCGGAGTCTGGGAATGACTTCACTGCCCCGGGCAGCTCACCTGACCGGACGGACCTCTTCACAAGGGCCGCCTAAATGTTCTCGAGACCCGACAGCTGGATTTTCCCAAAGTGCGTGATCTGAGAGAGACAGGGAGGCAGAAACAGAGGTAGAGACAGAGAGGGAGGAAGGGGGCATTCACAAGACTCCCATGTGTTAGTTTCATGGACACTCACTGTCACTTCTGACATATTGTATTCCAAGACAAAGGACTCACTCAATCCAGCCCACTCAGTGAGAGGGGAACCATTCCCCACCTGCTAGGGGGAGAAGTGTCGAAGATCTGTGTCCCAGTTTACCCTCCGACCCCAGATTATACTCCTCCCCTATGCAAACAAAATACACCGACCCCTCTCAAGACCTGAAAACTCACCTTTCCAGAGCATCAACTCAAAATCCAGGACATTGGGATCTCTGTATCACTTCCAGTGCTGACGCCCTTGACCCTGAGGGGTTCGGTGTAACCTCGTAGGGAGGCGTACGTATTCCAGATCATGATGCATCTGGTTCTGAGATCAGGGTAGGGGTCTGGAGTTTGGGTGACTTCAGTTCTGTTCTTGGCTCAGTGATCAGTAGTGAGGAGTATTATGTGATTCGCTGGGCACAGGTGGCCACAGAGACTACCCGTGTAAGCAATGGTATCCGCGATGGTGTGCACGGATTAGGCACTCAATGTATGCCGGCATGCCCGACGCTACGCTCCGTGTTTCATATTTTAACTCATTTAGTCCTCAGACGACACCGTGGGGAAAATACTCTTGTGGATCCTGTTTCCTAGTTGGGGAAACTGGTGCCCAGAGAAGGTAAGGAGGTTTGCCCCAGGTGACCCGGATGGCGGGGGACCCAGTTGAGTCGTGAGCTCCAGAGCAGGGACACTTCTATTTTGTTTATTCTCTTGCTCTTGAGTCGTCCACAAAATGACTTGTTTTAAGGAAGGTCTGAGAGTTTAAAGTTACCGTTTGTCACAGATGAAAATGTGTCTTGTTCTTTCTCGAGCCTGGCAGACGACTGAACATATATTGGCGTAGGTTAGGAGCTGAGGAATGCCTGGGATACCACCGAGGAGATCCTGAAAGCCTGCCTAGTCAAAAAGCATTTGCCACCGATGTAGGCAGAGACGGGAGAGAGCACCTCTCCCTCCTCCTCAAATAGGCAGGGAATTTAGCGACCTGGTGGCTCCTTATTGACGCACCTCACCTAGAAGGTATTTCTGGCTTTAGGAGCTGAAGGAAATCGAAATCGTAGCTGAGCCGAGAACCCCCTGAAATTATACAAGCAAGAGGAGATTTCAGATTCACACAGCTCAGCCATTCAGTGGGGAAGAAATTCTCTCTTCTGGTTCCTGTCAGGTGGGAGGAGCAGTGGGCAGCAAGTGGTCATTCCAATCCGTATCCTTTATTCCTTCTTTTTGAATGCCGTCTCCTACACTGCTCTTTGGATCGAATTTGCCTCTGAAGTAGCATGGCCGCTAATGGCCCGGGCCACCCCGGTGAGGGCTGTGTGCCTCCGTTTGAAACAAGTCTGTCCTGCTCATGGCTTGAGTCGGCCTTCTGGAAGGTCGCATGTCCCCAGACCAGTAAGTGTGCCGACGAATCACACGTCTCTATGTTACTGACCTTTGCTAAAGCCACGTTGTCCAGTCCCTACGTGATCGTTTTGTTTTGTTTTGTGTTTTTCCGGATCGAAGCACTGGCCTGTGATCTGCTGAACGAAGGCCACGTCTACACTTTCTCTGGCCAGCAGCCATTCTTGACAACCGAGGGTCTCAACCTTGCAGTTTCCCAATAGACAGGTTGCCACACACGGCAAATAAATCAAATATCGCCGAACATCCTTTGAGCGTACCCTTCCGTGATTATGGTAGCTACGCTCCTGATTCGTGACGCACAGACACACGGGACACTCATTATCTGAGAAGCCACTGCGGGGCGTGCCTTTCACATACTCCCCATCGGCAGCCCTGCGTGCCAGTGGTCACGATGCTATGGGCTAGCTACGGTTCTCCAGTCTTTTACCAGAGCTGCAACTGGGCAGAGGGAACCTTTGGTCTAGCGCATTGGGTCTGTACCAGAATTTGTGACACTGAACCAAACAGCTATGTCAGGGTTCCCCAGGCAAACAGAACCAAGAGGGTATGTGTAGATATATAGAGATTGGCTTGGAGAGATTGATTCTTAACGTCACGGAGGCTGAGAAGTTCTCTGATCTGCCCCGTGCAAGCCAGAGGCCTGGGAAATGCTACCAATTGAAATGCTAATCTCATCCAGGAGGGCCCTCACAGACGCACCGATAAATAATGTTTCACCAGCTGTCTGGGCGTCCCTCAGCCCAGTCTGGTTGACGCATGAAATTAACCATTGCCATAGTATATTAAAAATACCTCTTACGGAGTCTGGCATATGGTAAGCCATTCATAACTGTTAATAACCATCACTGTGATTACACGGTCTTTTCATACGGATGTATTTAATTTATAAAGGGATGGATGGTGGAGAAGAACCAATAGATCACGGTGTCAGGAGACGATGCTTCACCTCCTGCTTTGCCCTGTTGATGCCCCCTCCCTGCCGTTAGCAAACCACTGGACATCTCTGCCTGCACTTTGCTCTTCTGCTAAAACGTGGTGGCTGTATTTGGATCAGCTAACCTCACGCAGAAGAGTTCGTATGGCCCGAAGCATCTTTAGAACGCAAGGAAGGTTCATCTCCCCCGTAAGCGGATGCCATCCTGTGATCTTAGGAAGAGAGACCATTACACTTGCGCGTATCCCGTCAGCCTCCTGCGGTTGGACAGACGCCCAGCATCTTCTCTGTTGTCTGGAGTGAATGATCTAGGTCCACATCACACATTCAGAAACTTAATAAAGTCAAATGAATATTTGTCAGTTTTATTTTTTTTTCTTTTTCTTTTCTTTTCTTTAATATGAAATGTATTGTCAAATTGGTTTCCATACAACACCCAGTGGTCCTTCCAACAGGTGCCCTCCTCAATGCCCATCGCTCACCCTCCCCTCCCTCCCACTCCCCATCAACTGTCAGTTTTCTTATTAAGAATTATTTGGAGGCACGTGGGGGGCTCAGTCAGTTGAGCGTCTGACTTCAGCTCAGGTCATGATCTTGTAGTTCATGGTTTCGAGCCCCACTTTGAATTCTGTGTCTCCCTCTCTCTCTCTCTCTCTCTCTGCCCTCCCCACCTCATGCTCTGTCTCTCTCTCTCTCTCAAAAATAAATAAACGTTGAAAAATTTTTTTAAAAAAGAACTATTTGTTTAAAAATTTCTAGCCCCTCTCCCCTTCATTCTGAAGCAGGACAGAAGGGAGACTCAAATGTATTGAACGTCTTCCAGGTGCCTGACACTCTTCTAGAACACTCTGGGGGGGCCACAACACGAGATCTTTATACTGAGTGAGATTGTCTCACGTTTCTGGACGAGGAGATAGAGGCTCAGAGAGGCTGCATGTCTAATGGAAATGGATCTTGGTTTGGGATTTCCCTTACTCCGGGATCCGTGTTCTGTTGGGAGCGTGGTGCAGGCCACGATAGATTCTATAGCATTCCTGAAAGCTGTTTTTAGTGGCCTGAAGCCGGGCTCTTTGTGGCGTGGAGATGGTGGGACGTGGCCAGCATTTTGGGCTGAACAAGTTTTGCCCTGCAGGCTGAAGGACTGGGGTAGCCATGAATGTTTTGGTTCGCCAGGGCTCTGGAATGAGACTTTGATTCCCTCGAAAAGACTAGGAAAGAGCAAATGCTTTCCTCGTGGACCACCCCAACGCACGTAGGGTCATTCCCACGGAGCACTTGCATTTTACTGTAGGCTGAAACGAGACAAGCGGACAAAAACGTCAGAGGCCTTTCCCTGCTAACGAAGACATCCCTTTTGTCCGCATCAGTGGGAATCTACCTGTGCCCTGCTCTGTTCACTGGTCCACTAAAAAATCAGTGATTTGCACTAATCTACAGAATTTTAGTGACCGATGCCTGTTAGACAACACAAAGCCCAGAATGCTGCCGAAAAGTAAACACGCACTGTCATCGAAGAGTGTGATATTTAGAGTTAAATCAATAAGCCCCCATTTCTAGTCTGAATAGAACACGCATCCTTAATAGAGTTATTTCAGAAAGTCAAGTCCGGTGGACCCTGTAGTTGCAAGATTTAACCACAAAGATAAGGCTGTAATGATTACAAGACTAGCGGCCGATAGCGGATGGAAGAAATTCATCTGGCATTTGCCCCAGTGCAGGCCGTGTGCAAATGAGAATCAATTTACTTGAAGCAAAACCCTCTCCCTTCGTACTGCCAACATCTGTTCCTCACAGTGTTTATTCTCCTCAACGGGGAGGGCGGAGCATTGGAATAGCCTTCGGAATGAGAAGGACACGTGAATGAGTCCGGCTTCCCAGTAAAAATCGGCAAGAGCGGTCTGGCCGACTTCCTAAAACAAACGGGCAAGGAGGGGTTTCTCCACCCTCAGACGGGGGAGACGGGGGTCCTTGTGATGACAGAAGAAAATGACCCATGTCAGGGTCCTTTCTCTCTTGTGGGTGCATTTTATTTCCCCCGACAAGCTCCTCTGCAAGGAAGGCGTTGAGGCCAAACGCACAACTAGACTCATATTTGCACAGACTTGTAATCAGAGGAAAAAAGACATTTTCTGGCGAGTTTCAGTTTACAGCTCCCTAGGGAAGAGCTCTTGAGCTGCGTGGACCACTGGGCCGGTTGCTGGAGGGGAGGACTGCCCAGGGCTGGGCTCATGTACCCGCTCTTCTTCTGTGCAGTGGTCCACGGCCAGAAGAAAGTGGGGGCGTCGGCAGGCAACCATCGAAAATGACTTTGGCTTCAGAGAAACAAGTTGAAGATGTGACGCTGTTTCCAAGCTTAGCCACTGATTTGGGAAATTCGGACACACAGGCATTGACTCTTAAGTTAACCGACCCTTCTTTGAGAATTCAGAGGTGGAAGAAAAGGAAAACAAGAATTGGTTGGTCCCAAACTGTATCCTGGTGACTTGGAGAAAGGTTGAACTTGGTATTAATGGTTATAGGAGAGTTAAATAGGTAGTTAGTGAAAAAAAAAAGTCTCTTTTTTTGAATAAAATCTTGCCTCCCTTGCAGAGGTGCACAGATTATAGGGGTGGGTCAGGAGGTGAGACGGGGAGGGCATACGGGCCAGGTTGGGATGGTCACGTCAGCCAAGGTGAGGGGGCGGGCTCTATCCTGTCACCACTGGGG